>NC_060068.1:52719154-53022184 GCF_922984935.1 Meles meles | reverse complement strand
TAATTATTAGGGAAAAAAAAGAAAAGGTAATATTAAGAGAAAATATATTTTAAGTGATACAGAAAAGACTCAAACCACATAAGTAGTGTAGATTTTCAGCTACTCATATCCGTTATTCCTAATGTGTCAGCCAACACGCTGCCTTTCTTAAAAGAAAAACAAAATACAAAAAACAAAACCCAAAAAATAAAATAAAACAAAACAAAAAACCTTTAGCTGCAATATGGTCATTTCTCCTACTTGTAAAAGCCTATCCTGGAAAAATTTTTATTTTAAAAGAATAACAGCACTCACAGAATGAAACTTTTTATACTAGGTGCTTTGTATAAGTTCTCTCGTGTCCTCCTTCCTGAACTCATGAATTATTTTCAGGTTAGGAAAAAGGCTCATGTAAATTCAGCAGCTCAAGACACAATCTAGTAAGACAGTAGTAGTGCCTGGGCTCAATGCCTGCTCAGCTCTTTGCACATTGTGTGTCCAAAAAATAAAACCTGTCTTCAGAGGGCATCTTGTTTATTGTTTTTAAACAATGCTTACAATAAAAAAATTCAAAGCCAAGAAATTTAGCATAACTTAGCATATATTAAATAGATGCTCTAAACCATGGTTGAGTATGAGAAAATTGAGAAATGGGTTTTAAGTGTCCTTGGGTATGAATAAGAAGCTCTGGTCAGGGCAAGCAATGAGTAAATATATACCTATATATATTATCTTAATGATAAAAGATAATACTTTGGTAGTGTTTAATTCATCATGAATGTATTAGGTGAAATTGAATTGATGCTGATGGCTGAATTATTTTCTAAATTAATTAGACTCTTTTGTATAAATACTGGTACCAAAGAATACCAATGGAAATTTTTTGTGTGTATATACATGTGTATATATGTACAAACACACACACACACACCATGTATATATATACATACATATATGTGTTTGTGTGTGTGTGTGTGTGTGTTTGTATATGTTTGAAAACAGAAATCTAATAGTGAGAATTTAAAATCATCAATACAAACAAGTGGTATCACCAGGTATTCTTTAGTGCACCAAAAAATCTTAAAATTCTTCTTTTTTTAAAAAGAAAAATAAACTTTCAAAAAATAAGGATCAAATGACAAAAAAAAATTCAGAATCTCCTCATAATATATGCTGTATGTAATACAGCTACAATATCGTGAATTCTATGATTACTCTGAAACTTAGGTAATTCTATACCCAGGAGCCTAGCAAGATATCACCTTTCAACTCATTACCACTTTTTTCCTGCCGTAGAAACAGATTAATCTGAGAACTTACTGGCCAAACACTTTTCCTCCACTTTTGCAATTAAAATTTTTTTCAATCATTTTTTCTTAAAGATGTCATACAGGGTGCTAATGCTTTTATAAGCACAATCAACACCTTCAGAGCACTGAAAAATTGATATGAGTTGAACATATAGGACTGCCAGAATAGTCCCTTTTCTAAGTAGTTCGGTTTTAGAAATCGTACCCTTGAAGAACCAAATAAATGATTTTATAAAAAGGAGAGCAATACATTTACAGATCATTTACTACATATGAATGAAACCTCAAACACAAATAATCAGTACTATTGAAAATAGACCACATTTGGATGTTTAGTTTCTAAACGTGATAATTTTGCTTAAATTGATTAAAAGAATAAAATTACTCATCTAGATATGGCAACACATTTGAATGTTTTGATCCATTAGTTTAAAAATGATTCATTAATTAAAGCAGCATGATAATCTGATCTTTTGTTCAGCCTAATGTAGGTAACCACCCACCTGGAATTTAACCCCAAGCTAAATTTTCTCTTAGACAGCAATGAAATTTGGCAGAGAAAGAATTTCGTGCAAAGCTAATTTTTGACTAGACTTAATAAGTAAGAGGATAATCCCAAATGGCTATTTAACCTCATATTATATCTATTTGTCCATAAAGTGTTCTCATCTGAACATCTAAGTAAAAGTCTATTTGATGTATTTGGAGTTTGTAATATTTCTAGATAAATATAAAGACATGCTGTGATTCCCTGAATTAAGCTAATTTCTCCACTAGGTTCTCCCTGTTGGAACTGTTTGTGGATCTCTACTCAAAAAGGCCACCACTGCTAGGCTCCAAGAGGGAGCTTTGATGTTCCCTTCTTCTCCTCCCTTAACCTATCCACATTTCTCTCCATGGGGGAATCGTGTGGACCTCAGGTTGGATTCTGGCATGGTTAAATGAGTAACAAGTTCTAGGGATGCGACTTTCACAGGACACAAGAACTTTTCTTTACCCAGTATGGTGTCACTTGCTTCTGGCATCCTTCTATGAGGTCCTACTCAACATGCTCCCCACCATCCCTTTTCCCTCAGGATGGGCAGGCAAAAGTGTAGCTACTGCCCCAGGCGGAAAAGGTGCAGATGGGTGTACCTTTTAACTTCTGTGCGGTTACCAATTTTAAGGATTGGAGTTTAGGGACAGAAATCCACTTGGTTTCTCCTTGGACAAAGGAGCACTCCATGTATTTTCTTTCTTTCTTTTTTTTTGAAAGAGTTTCTCTGTTAGGTTTGGGGCCAAAGATGTTCATTATCACTTATTCATTCAATAGTTGATTATCAGGTGACTAGTAACTCAGGGTGCACACTCGAGAGTCAGTCTCTGTAATCTGAAATCTAGTTCTATCACTGTAAAATTGTATAACTTTAGCATTAATTTCTTTGTGTCTTAGTTTTCTCATCTGTAACTTGGGAACAATAATAATAATAACTCCCAAGTCAGGTGGTTGTAAGAATTGATTAAGTTAATAAATGTGGAAACTCTTAAAATAGATCTGACATATAAGGAGTGCTCAATAAACATTAACTACTATTATTGATAATTAATATAATAAATATGAATAATGCCAATCTTGCTTGGCAAGGACACAAATATGCATGCGAAAGATAACGTCCCTGCCCCCAGGGAAACTGTCTTACAGTACTGAGCATTCATCTTCTTAAGGACTGCTAGGATTTGTCTGAGTCATGATTCCTAAGGTAAAGTGCCATCTTAATAATAATCTAAAATTTTATCTTTGTAACAAATATCAACTGTCAGAATAAGACCAGGGCCAAATCTGAGGCTCACGGGCTAACAGGCTAAAATCTTCTGTATATTTAAAGAGGCCTCATTTTATACTTCAAGCTTGATTTACTAACAAATGGTTTTTTAAAAAGTGATGATATTAAATAGGTATCTGAAAGTCAGCTGTCATGAGAACGAATTAAAACATATGTGACACAAAGGATGCTAGCCTTTCTTCTCAGCTATTTATGCCTGTCTTCAGTCACGGGGTCTTGTTTTCTCAAGGCCTCTGGTTTGTCTAACATGACTTCCCAGCTAACACGGCTATGTGTGTGAACAGATGGAACAGGTAAATGGTCCTTCTGAAAGCAGAGACAAGAGTATAAAGGCTGAGTCCAAGGAGCAAGGCTGAGGCTTCATGGGTTATAGTGCTAGAGGCCTGGGAAGTGTCATCAAAAGCAAACGTCATGCACGCAGAAGATGTATTTTTTTTTTAATTCACCTTGTTTTGATTTAAAAGAGCATAGTGTTCTTTGAAGCAGTGAAACCTAAAATATAACCAATTGTAAAACTCACCAGAGAAACACTAAATGGCATTAGCAAAATCCACAGAACTCTGCTCACCACCCCAACCCTCACTCCATCCCCGCCAAGAGTCAGATTTCGTAGGTCTGGAAGAAAGATGGTCATTTGTAGTTTCCGCATTCGCAGAGCTACCCAGAATATTTGAAAATATTACCAGGGTTGGAGGCACTCATCTCAATCTGTTCTTCAGAATTATCATCCAGCCCCCAACTTTTTTTTTTTTTTAAGTTTTATTTATTTATTTATTTGACAGATCACAAGTAGTCAGAGAGTCAGGCAGAGAGAGAGAGGGGGAAGCAGGCTCCCTGCTGAGCAGAGAGCCCGATGTGGGGCTCGATCTCAGGACCCTGAGACCATGACCTGAGCCGAAGGCAGAGGTTTAACCCACTGAACCACCCAGGTGCCCCCCACCCCCAACTTCTACAGAGACTCTGGTTTTACCAGTCTAGGGTGGGACCTAACACTAGTATTTTAATAAGGCATGCTACATGATTCTAAGGTGCAGTCAGACCTATGGACTATTGGCTTAGTTCAACAGTTTCCTTCTGAGCAGTTTATTACAAAACTGGATGTGATTTCTCTGCTTCAAATCTGAGATATGCCAATGTCATTACCGGCAGAAGTTACATGAGCTCTTACTCTGCATAACCTACGGCACCAAGTGAAGATGCAAACGTAACTTGGGGTATACATCCTAACTACTGATGAAGCCAAATTATAGATAAGATTAAAAATTAAATTCCAGGGTGACAGAAGTACCATGTAATCTTCATCCACCTCCACAGAAATAACCTGAAGGCTGCTCTTTCAGATCTAATTTTCTCTTACTACTTTATCTCGTTCTCTTTTTGGTATTTAGATACTGCTTATGCTGGGAGAAAAACAATACTGCATGGTTTATCTGCTTTTTTACAATATCCTTTCATCCGCTTGGAAAAATGAAGAGTCAACATAATTTATTTTCAGGGGTACCCTACATAAAACACACTTTAACATATCTAAGCATATCATTCCAGTGCTTAGGGTAGGGAGATTTAATCACAATATTTAGTGAAATAAGAACGAATTACCTAAATCAGAATTTTTTTTCAGATGAAGTGAGAGGAGTGATGAAATAGGACTTTATCTATTTGCATCTAAAAATACTGAGATAAAAATTATACATACACACATACATGCACACATACTGACATTTAAGGATATAAAGTTGGGGGTACCTGGGTGGCTCAGTTGGTTAAGCAACTGCCTTCGGTTCAGATCATGATCTGGGATGCCTGGGACAGAGCCCCACATCGGGTACCCCTGCTCAGTGGGGAATCTACTTCTCCCTTGACCCGCCCCCACACAAATAAATAGATAAATAAATAAAATCTTAAAGAGAAAAAGATATAAAGCTGAGGTAGGTATATGACCACCTATAATGTCCATATGACCATAATACCATGTAATGCTGAGATTTTCCTTATAACAAGGACTAGGCAGAACAAGGTACAGATCAGCTCTTCATACAGTTTAATGATCAACAGATTTAGTTAGACTTGGAAGGAACTAACTTCCTACTATGGGAATACAACATACTACAAATATCCTGTACTAACATGAAAAGTACAATTAAATACAGAGAAAAATGAAATTTTCTATTATTGCACACCAGACAAGAACACTGTCTCCCTGAGACTGGAATGAGACTTGCAAAACTGCTGGCCTCGAAAAAAAATGTATAAACAATGCTATGACTCTTCCAATTTCTATCATTATTTTTTTTTTTTTAGTTTTTTTAAAATTTATTTATTTGACAGAGAGAGGTCACAAGTAGATAGAGAGGCAGGCAGAGAGAGAGAGAGGGAAGCAGGCCCCTGCCGAGCAGAGAGCCCGATGCGGGACTCGATCCCAGGACCCCGAGATCATGACCTGAGCCGAAGGCAGCGGCTTAACCCACTGAGCGACCCAGGCGCCCCTCTATCATTATTTTTTTAATGTTAAAAAAATTTTTCAAATTGAAGAAGACACAAAAAGATGGAAAAACATTCCACACTCATGGATTGGAAGAATAAACATTGTTAAAATGTCTATGCTGCTCAGAGCAATCTATACTTGCAATGCCATCCCAATCAAAATACCATTGGCATTTTTCAAAGTGCTGGAGAAAACAATCTAAAATTTGTATGGAACCAGAAATGACCCTGAGTTGCTAAGAAAATGTTGAAAAAGAAAAACAAAGCTGGGGCATCACATTGTCTGATTTCAAGCTTTATTACAAAGATGTGATAACCAAGAGAGCATGGTACTGGCACAAAAACAGACACAGAGATCAACAGAACAGAGCAGACAGCCCGGATACAGACCCTCAACTCTATGGTCAATTAATCTTCAACAAGGCAGGAAAAAATATCCAATGGAAAAAAGACATTCTCTTCAATAAATGGTGCTGAGAAAAATGGACAGCTACATACAGAAGAATGAAACTCAACCATCTCTTATGCCATACACAAAGATAAACTCAAAATGGATACAAGACCTCAGTGTGAGACAGGAATCCATCAAAATCCTAGAGGAGAACATAGGCAGTAACCTCTTCGACACCTTCTTTCAAGACATGTCTCCAAAGGCAAAGAAAACAAAAGCAAAAATGAACTTTTGGGACTTCATCAAGATCAAAAGATTCTGCACAGCAAAGGAAAGAGTCAATAAAACAAAGAGGCAACCCACCAAATGGGAGAAGATATTTGCAAATGACACTGCAGACAAACGGCTGATATCCAAGATCTATAAAGAACTTCTCAAACTCAACACCCAAATAACAAATAATCAAGTCAAAAAATGGGCAGAAGATGGGGCGCCTGGGTGGCTCAGTGGGTTAAAGCCTCTGCCTTCAGCTCAGGTCATGATCTCAGGGTCCTGGGATCTGCCTGCCTCTCTGCCTACTTGTGATCTCTGTCTGTCAAATAAATAAATAAATAAATAAATAAATAAATAAATAAATAAAATATTTAAAAATAATGGGCAGAAGACATGAGCAGACACTTCTCCAAAGAAGACATACAAATGGTTAACAGACACCCGAAAAAGTGTTCATCATCATTAGCCATGAGGCTAATCAAAATCAGGCAAATCAAAACCACATTGAGATACCACCTTATACCAGGTAGAACCGCCAAAATTAACAAGGCAAGAAAAAACAAATGTTGTAGAGGATGTGGAGAAAAGGGAACCTCTTACACTGTTGGTGGGAATGCAAGTTTGTGCAGTCACTTTGGAAAACAGTGTGGATGTTCCTCAAAAAAATTAAAAATAGAGCTACTCTATAACCCAGCAATTGCACTACTGGGTATTTAACCCAAAGATACAGATATAGTGAAAAGAAGGGCCATGTGCACCCCAATGTTCATAGCAGCAATGTCCACAATAGCCCAACTGTAGAAAGAGCTGAGATGACCTTAAACAAATGAATAAAGAAGATGTGATCCACATATACAATGGAATATTACTCAGCCATAAGAAAGAATACCCAGCTTTTGCATCAACATGAATGGGACTGGAGGAGATTATGCTGAGTGAAATAAGTCAAGCAGAGAAAGTCAATTATCCTATGGTTTCACTTATTTGTGGAATAGCATGGAGGACATTAGAAGGAAGGGAAAAATGAAGGGGGGGAACAAAAGGGGGAGATGAACCACGAGAGACTGTGGACTCCGAGAAACAAAAAGTGTTTTAAAGGGGAAGGGGGTGGGGTGATGGGTCGGCTCAGTGATGGGTATTAAGAAGGGCACAGATTAGGGGTGGCTGGGTGGCTCAGTGGGTTAAAGCCTCTGCCTTCAGCTCAGGTCATGATCCCAGGGTCCTGGGATCAAGCCCCACATCGGGCTCTCTGCTCAGCAGGGAGCCTGCTTCCCTCTCTCTCTGCCTGCCTCTCTGCCTATCTCTGTCTGTGAAATAAATAAATAAAATCTTTAAGAAAAGAAAAAGAAGGGCACAGATTACATGGAGCACTGGGTGTTATATACAAACAATGAATCATGGAACACTACATCAAAAACTAATGACATACTGTATGATGACTAACATAATAAAAATAATAATAAGTCTTTCTGTTATTAAGCAGATTTTCCTCTTTGTCCTCCTACATGATGTAAAAGGTAACTGATGGCACCTTGAAACAGAATTATTTATATAAGTTGTTTTTTTTTTTTTTTTTTTTTTTTGCAAATAGCAAGAGGATCTTTATTGTAACGCGGGCGCCTGCGGGTGGTCAGCAGCTCCTGCCAGCTGAGCACACCAGGCTGGAGTGGTGCAGGGTTTTTATAGATAGGTACAAACAAGTTTTGGGTAAAGCGGGGCTGATTGGCTGACAGTTTGAACATTTGAAAAAGGCATACTTGGTGTATACGGATTGGCTTTGGGAGACTCGCGTGCGCAAAGAGAAAGGCAGGAAAGGGAAACAAAGAGGGGAGTTTAGGCCTTAGGATTCAGCAGAAAAGTATCCTATCTACGTGACTATGCAGCCCCCTGCCTACGTGACTAACGTGACTATGCGGCCCCCTGCCTACGTGATCAGGTATTAGGCCATATCTTACGAGAAAGCTGTTTGCAGGGAGTGCCCTATCTTGCTAAGAAACAGCTGTTATGAGGTTACCAACTAACATTGTATTGAGGGAGCCAAGCGGTTACAGAAAAGCAAAAGAGCACTCTTTCATTTCCCCCCCCTTTCTTGATCATGGATAGAATCTTATATCCATTCGTCCTGTTCTTGCATGTCTTGCATGCTTTAGGAGACAAATTTTAAAACTTTTTGTCATGAAAAATTTCCAACATACACACAAGTCGAAACATTAGTACAATGAACTTCCATGTATCCATCACTTAGTTTCAACAATTAACCCACTGGCAACATTGATTTATTAAACCCCCATTCACAAATATGTTCTAAACAAACCTATTAATGTGTGCAGCTTTCCTGATATTCCAGACATCAGGAGAGTTCCGTGTTAGTGCTGCCTCCACTTTACCTTCATTTGACTAAGCGATCAATAGTCTATGCAGATGTTTTTTATGTATCTAAAAGCCAAGGCCCACATAAACATGAAACTCTCTTATTTTTCCCTAAGTTTAAAGTTTAATTCAATACACATTTTTCCTAGCGTGTTCCATTTTCACATGTACTGTCTTCTTTTAATGTACATATATGTTGAGAAAGAAGGTATGTGTTATCACTCTTCGGAGACCTTCCTTCAAATCATACTTCTTAGTATCATGATGCTAACCCAAAGAGGTAAGTCATAGCAGTGCTAAAACAAAATGTGGTGGTAAATCAAAATTTATATTTGAGAACTCCACAGCCAACCAATTTTTGAATAGACTCCCTCCTACCAGATCAAGCTCACTTCAAATTAACTTCCTTTAGGTGAAGAATAAGCCTTCCTGTAGGTGACTGTGGTGCAGAACTCAAAGAACTAGGAGCGACTCTCAGTATTACCTTAAAATCATACTGAAATTATCCTTATGGTTAATTCTACATATTTAAAAACAAATTTTAAAGGTAAAAATTGTGTCTTAAAAAGGAAGGCTTGAAAGAGGAAGAATAATACTGATTCATAAATAGAATATACTCTGATTCATAAAGCTGGATTTTTTTTCCCTCTATTTTAAGACTTCAAAATTACTTCCAGTAAAGGTTACTGACATGGTGTCATAAAAATTGTTTTAAAAAAAGAAAATCCTCCATTTTGATGCCAAATAATTTCAAACGTTAAATTTTTTTTTTTAATTAATGAAATAGTGTGTTTTCTTACTATTGTACTGCTTTAAGTCAGAAGAATTGGTGATAGGACAAAATCTTATTTTGTGTGTATATGCGCGCGTGCGTGCATGTGTGTGTGTGTGTGGGTACTCACATATGTGCAGATTATTAGCCTTCCTTCCTCCCTTTCAGGTCACAGGTAATTGATTTATAAATAGTTTATCTTCAGGCTGAAGACAGCATTAAATTTCACATTTAAAATAAAACATAAAAAACAACAAACAACAAAACTTTAGATATTTCTATAATGCTACATGTATTTAAAGAAAAACATTCTCTAAGCAGAAAAGGAGGCAAAATTAATCGGTGCTATTAGAAGTAATGATACTGATTCCCCTTAGGGTAGCATGATGACTGGAAAGGGCCATCATGAAGGCTGTGGGGCAGTGGAAATGTTTCTTGATCTTGACGCTTATTACAGAGTATATTCAGTTTGTCAAGATTCACCGAACTTACAATATATGTGCACTTCTCTTCATATTACGCTTTAAAAGTTTTTAAAGTAAAAAATGAATTAAAGTATTAGACCATTTTTAAACTTTCTATATTTGTATATATTAGTAAATAGTTTCACATTCATTTTATTTACATATATATTTAAAATACAGAAGTGGTTCTTTTAATGTCAATGCTGTACAAGACAAATTATTTCCTACCTCACCTGATTTATTTAAAATATATATTCCTTTGAGGAATTAGGAATAATTCTGGATATGACTTAGCCTCCACTAGGAGTAAAGATGGATAAATGAACTCTTTTAGTATAGTATATTTAAACTATCTGCAACAGGTAAACCAAAAGAACCAAAGAACAAGTATATATTCTTCATCAATTTTAACAGGCCTTGTTTTAGAGACTACAACATTCCCCTTACTTTTAAGGAAAAAAAAACCTCACAAGCTCTATAAGTTTGTATCAATGTAACTGAAACCCTGCATCAATGTAACCGAAAGCCTAATGAACTCAAATTTCTGAGGGCTTTTATAAATTATTCAAGACCTTTAAAATAGTTATTTTTGAAAAATGATATGAGATGTATAGTAAGAAATTCAAGTAGTCTGGTCTCACTTAAAGTTTAATTTAATAATATTATCAAATAAAAATAAATAATATTAAATAAATTAAATAAATAAATAGTATTAGGTTAATGAGCATTTAAATTAATTCTATGAAGCCTAATAAAAGACATAAAGCTGTTATCCTAAAAGCAGGTGAAAGTTCTGGACATGGAACATTGAAAATGGAAAGATGCAGACATCAAAGGAGACATTCAGACAAAACCCTGAAATCGGCAGCTGGTGAAGTACATGGGGTAGCTGATTCTGGAAGAGACCCACTACGACAGATTTCTCTGTTTAGATACATTAAACACTCGGGCAGAAGAAGCTACTTAATTTTATGGTTAGATTATGACCAAAAGCCATTAACTTGAACCATGTCAAAATGCTCAGAATCATTACAGATTGCAAATGTTCTCATATATGCCATGTCTGCTGTCCCCTTTGTTTCTGTCATACAGCTCACTGTATTGTCCAGTTCTCCTGTCCAAATCCTTCGTTCCTTCTTCCACCAGCCTGACATCGTCATCCTTTTTGAAATCTTCTCTGATCACACCCCAGCTCCCAATGTCTTTTTCCTTCTCTGAATCCTCTAACACTAAGAACTTAAGTCTTATATAAGATGTGTTTTATAAATGAAACTCATTTTTTTTTCTGATACGAAAAGTAAAGAAAGGACAGATTCCATCTACTACTTTTTCTCATTGAATCTTTCTAACAGTCCAATTCATAGATGAAGAAATTGAGACTCATGAAGAGACTAAATAATTTGCCTGTCTTCATACAGATATTAAGAAGCAAGACTGGGTTCTGAACATGGGCCTGCTTGACTCCAAAATATTAAAGCCTCCAACTGCCTTCAAGTAGATGGTGACTTTGAAAGGACAGAGAGAACTGTACTTTACTATGGTATCTCTTCTAGAAAGTGGGTTGCATTACTAACTTCACTACTCCTTGCACCTTGCCTGAGAAAGACTTAGATGTAAAATATTAGAAGATAAGGAATCTGCATATGTTCATATACTCTGTGAATGGCAGGGCAGGGACTTAGAACTGTCTCCTAACTTCTCTGTACCATGTTCCACTGAACACTCATAGCATAGAGTATTTATGGGTGAAAGATTTTATCTAAGTACACAGCATACTGTGGTGGATTCAGGGCAGAGAAATCTGAGTTTAAATCCTTTCTAGCATTACTTTGTATCCTTAGGCAACATTTGCAAATACACAGCATATCTCCGTATTAGTACAACAATAGTAATAAAGATATTAAAGATCTATAATAAGACTAAGGGATTTGATAAATGTTAAATTACTAACAAAATACTAGTCTTGCCCTGCCCTAACTTACATGTAATAGTGAAATGCTGAACTTTGGTTTTCTACTGACACGTCATCATCTGCAGGAGTTTATCATAAAGCACAATCCAGAAATCAGGAACAAGTCCTCTACTCCACAAGGCCCCTCCGCGTATCCCTATACAAGAATAGTGCTCCCTGCTATTCAATACTCAAGAGTATTCAGGAGATGGCCTCTTGAAAATAATTTTAAGAATTCACTATCATATCAAATAATACAGGTTTCATTATAAGAGAGCAAGGAGATGGATTCCTTTTTATTTCTGTCCAGTTTGTTCCTGTCTATCTTCCAGGGTGGCTGGTGAACAGTCACTTTATTTATAAATTACCCTATAGCCGAGAACAAAAGGATGAGATCATAAAAAGCCTCAGAAACATGAAGAAGGAGGTAAACTTAAGCTCTATTAACTAGACGGATGAATTAACAACCTGATTCAACAAGGTAATAAAACAAATGAAATCCATGTTCAGTAATTGGTTACATCTTAGCCATAAAAGAAAACAAAACAAAACAAAACAAAACAGAAGTCACACTGACATCCATTTTTCTCATATGTCACTAAATTTAGAAAGAATCCTAGAATGGAGATTTACACTAAAGATGGATAATCTAGAGCTGTGCTCCAATACAGTAGCCACTAGCGACACCTGGCTATTGAGCACCTGAAACATGGATAGACAGAATTGAGATGTGCTGTAAATGTAAAATACACACTAAGATTTCAAAGATGTACTGTATAAAAAAGAATGTAAAATATCTCAGTAGTGATATTTTTACTTGATTACATGCTGAAATGATATTTTAGATGTATTTGATTAAATAAAATACATTATTAAAATGAATTTCACCAGTTTCTTTTCACTTTTTTTCAATGCACTTCTAGAAAATCTGAAATTGCATATGTAGCTCAAATTTGTGACTTGCATTACATACCTGTTAGCCAGTGTTGGCCTAGAATAAGAATCAAAGATACTGACATTCAAGCAAGTGATCAGACATGAGAAATACTCTCTTCAACTCAAACAAGGGGAGCTGAACTTCATTAAGAATTACATCTGCCAACTGCTTCCCGAGTTAGAGATGTACATGTGATAGTATTCAGTAGGTATTCAGCATGTTACGTTACCACCTGAAACGTTTTTGCTCTTCAATATACTGATCTACAGAGATAACATTTGAAGAACTTAATTCTAAATATATATTTTAAGCATAAGTTTTAAATATTTTTAGTGACACAGATGTCACTAGAATGCCAGATTTCAGTGTATTGTGTATATAAATGTATAAATATGTATATGTGTTTGTTTCCTTTGAGGTCAGAAAGTCAAAAGCAAAAGAAAAATCTCTGAGAAACCTGAGATTTGTTATCTCTTTCCTAAACTACTCCAATATCTCCCTTCTTTATTTGTCTCTTCACGATCTCTTCTCATTGCAACCCATCCTCCACACCACTGCTAGAGTTCTGGTTTGGAAGATAAATTGGATTTTGTCACTTTCCTCCTCAAACACCTCCGATAACTCCCAACATTTATAGCATAAAGTCTAAATTCTTCAGAGTTAAAGCTTGCCAACATCTCACTCCAAACTTCTTTCCATTCTCATCTCAGAACTCTCCATCACAGGCAAATGCCTTGCTCTTCCCAATTGTGCCAAGCTTGCTCAGAGCTCTGCTTCCCCCATCTCCCTCTTTATCTGCTGATGATATGTCCTTGCCTTCAGTGATACCCCCAGATGGCTTGGGATGGCCTTTTCTATACTCTTTGGATATCTGGTATATTGATATCTTCATATATCCCATTCATCACATTATATTGTACAGGGCTATCACTCCACCCAAGATCAGTTTGAGAGGGAGGAAAGGAAGATAAGTGCTTTGATATTATGCTTTTGTGTTTCTAGATCTAGTACAGTGACAGATGTGAACTGGGTCTTCAATAAATATTCATTTTTTTCCCCTTCATCTTAGGTATCAGCCATATAAGTCTCTCATGGTTTTGAAACATTTAGAGCTATCTTACAACTGTAACCTATATCCATATATCCCACCTCGTCTACCACAGTTTGGAATGTTTTTTTTTTTTCCTCTTAAAAAATTTAAGAGAAGAATTTATTTATTTGAGAGAGAGCAAAAGAGAGAGAAATCACAGAAGGAGAGGGAGAAACAGACTTGCCGCTAAGTGGCAAGTTCTATGCAGGGTTCTATCCCAGGACTCATGACCTTAGCTGAAGGCAGATGGTTAACTGACTGAGCCACCCAATGGAATGTTTTTCTTTTTGAAGTTTGTTTCCTTTTGTTTTTACTTTTATCAGAAAAATACATGCATAGGGTTTGGAAAAAAAAAAAGTTAGGGGTACCTGGGTGGCACAGTGTTAAGTGTCTAACGCACTGGGCTCCACACTTGATGTGAAGTCTGCTTGAGATTCCCTCTTCCCTCTCACTCTGCCCCTCCTCCACACTCTCCCTTTCCCTAAAATAAATTAATTTTTAAAAACCACCTAAAAAAAAGTTAAATACCACAACCAGCAGTCTCATGTTGTACGTGTCCTCATTTCCAAGTCCTACTTCCTGAAGTCAAAAAATTTCCAACTCCTTTAGGTGTTTCTTTTTATTCTTCCTTCATGCTTGTATTTTTTAGACTTTGCTCTCAAAGAGCACATAGGCACAAGAAGGTAGGTTTATCTGATTCTGCATGCTTCCTAAAATATCTTGTAGAGTATTTTACACATAATAGATACTCAACAAACACTTGTTAATTGATTAAAGGAATGGATAAGTGAATATTCATGCTCTTTGGTGCTTGAGCATAAACTACTCAACAGTCTTAAGAGTGGAGATGCATTCATATACCACAGTCAAGGCAAAGAAGTAAGTCAAAATGGGTACAAGTTAAGAACAAGCAGGAAGGAGATAATGAAAGGCTAGACAAGGAGGGCAGAAACCAGGAATCTTCTAAACCAAGAAAGTCAGGGTAGCCTGGGAATAGAGGTTACGTGAACGAATTTTAAAATCAGATACATTTAGATTTGCATTCTAGCTGAATAACCTTGAGCAAATCACAGAATTTTCCAGGCCTCTCTATTTACTTATCTGCAAATGGGAATAATACTCCCTTCAAGATTTGCTAAAAATGAAAGCTGCTTTATTATTATCTTGCATGCATATGCAAACAATAATAACAATAAAAACAACATCATCCTTGCAACCTTGAAGATGGGCTAACTTCTGGTCTAACCAGAAGCTTCTTGTACATTTACTGCTGAGGCTTCCTCAGGCTAGGATAGAAACAGAAGGAAGTGGTTATAATCAGTAATGGGAAATACACAGGAAGACATGAGGATAGATTCCTTCCTTCTAAAGCAGAATTCTACTTACATCTATATGTTAATCATCTTTTTTGTTGCTTGTTTGTTTCAGAGAGTCTACCATGAAAAATGTCTCTGTTAAATGGCACACTCAAAACACAATAAGAGTGTTTTAGAAATGACAACGGATATCTGATTACTGCTAAAACTTAATACATATACTTGATGGAAGAGTATATTTCATAACATCCTATACTAATGTAATCCATACACTGACTAAAAACTCTATCTTCAACTTTCTATTAAGATAGATTTGCCAGAATCTCAAGACAATAAAATCTCACCAGAGAATATCATATACCAGAACCTTAAATTGCTCTCAGCATCTCCATGATGATTCAGTGCATTAATGATAAGTGATTGGTTAAAAGCATTTAAATCAACCTTATGATCTTGAAATTTTCCATGAACAAAAACAATATCCATTTAGAAAGATCTTGTAAAAATGATTTTGTTATAGAGAAAGAGAGAAACACCGCACAATAAATTATTTTAAAGCATTTTGCGAGTGAAGTAATGTCATCTCCTAGGTGGAATATAACACAAGCCTCTGAATCACAAACTGTTTGTAGATGGCAGGTAATCAAAAACACCAGGGCCCACTTCCACCTACCACAGACACATGAAGTAATGAAGTAGCTGATACACAAAATCATTGAGCTCACCTGCAAATATAAAACCTCAAAGGGACGAACAATAACAGACTATTGTCCTTACAGCCCTAAATAACCTAAGGGTGGAGGGCAGAAAAATTCTCTTCACATATGGTAGTAGACTTTGCTAGTTTTGCAATATTTTTATATATATAACAACTGTAATTACTTAGCAGTTGTGATTCGCTTTAGAGAAAAGAAGACACCAAAAAGAAAAATAAGGATGGTTTAAATGTGGATGTTTTTGTTTTTAATGAAAGTACAGAAAGTCTAAAACAAGTCTCTGAAATGGAATTAATTTCCAATTAAATGACTTTAGCATTACAAATTTTTTAAGTCAATGCTCAACTCTAATAACAAAAGTAGAATTTCAGTAATCTGAATTTGGATATTTAAATAAGTTAAAAATGTATTTCTTTCAACCTAATTCTTTGGCTAACAGAAAAGAAGAGAAACTCACTTCTTTGGGGCAGTTCTTTGTGTCCTACAATAAAAACTAAAACAAATGACAAACAAAAATATCTTGTGGCTGGGGGGAGGTGGGATTGGGAGAGGGGGAGCGGGCTATGGACATTGGGGAGGGGAGGCGAACCATAAGAGACTATGGACTCTGAAAAACAACCTGAGGGTTTTGAAGGGTCAGGGGTGGGAGGTTGGGGGAACAGGTGGTGGGTAATGGGGAGGGCACGTTTTGCATGGAGCACTGGGTGTTGTGCAAAAAGAATGAATACTGTTACGCTGAAAAAATAAATAAAATGGAAAAAAAAATATCTTGTGGCTAATACTTTTGACATTGTATTGGTGTTTTCCTCCTGGGCTGGTAAGGGCCTTTGATGACTATAATAATCACAAAAAAAGAGAGAGAGACACACACACACCCAGGGAGAGAGTGGAGGGAAAGGTATGGACATGGATATGATCACTATATTGCAAGTGAATATTTTCAAATGCCAAAAATTTCAACTCAAATTTCTCATATTAAATTGTAGATTAAAAACAAACAAAAAAACTTCTCTTTCAAACATTGGTATGCCCCAGATATACCAAAGAAACTTTAGATTTCAAAATAGCTAGAAGTGCTGGAGGAAATAGAATAAGCATTCTTCAAAATACACAGCTGACTTTGTAAGAAAGCAAGTAAAAATTTACCATACAACTCGGCAATTCTTCTAAGTATCCACTCAAGAGAAATGAAAACATACCCATATCGAGACTTGCATGAGAGTGTTCATAACAGTGTTTCATAATAGTTAAAAGGTAGAAGCAACCCAAATGTTCATTAACTGATAAACAGATAAAGGCAATATGGTATATGCATACAATGGGATACTACAGAGCAGTAAAAAGGGATGAAATATTGAGATATGCTACAACATAAATGAATCTCAAAAACATAATGCTAAGTGAAAGAGGCACATGCAGAACTGCACACCTTGTATGATTCTGCCTTTATGAGATATCCATACAATGGAAATCTACATAGTCAGAAACTAGAATAGCAGTTGCCTGGAGTTGAATATGGGAATAGAGATTAACTGTTAATAGATAAGAGGATCTCACTGGGGTGGTGGAAATATTCTAAAACTGGATTTTGATGATAGTTGTATAACTCTGTTAATTTACTAAAATAATTGAGTTGTGTGCTTAAAATGCACTTATATATTTTATGATGTATAAATAAATTTCTTTTGTAAAAAGAAAGTGAAAAAAATTAAGGACCCCCAAATTAAGGAAGAATGCTACAATTACCTTGGGGAGACTTGCTAATCTTGGCAGTCTGAGTTTAATGACCATGTAGGGCTGAAAACAGAAAGCTATCCCATCTGAGAATCAGCCCTATACCATCCCTCACATAAATTTGGACTATGAATTACCCTTTTTTCCTGCTCTTAGAAATCCTTACCCAAGGAATAAACTCAAACTCATTTGTCCAAATTGGTGGTGCCCCAGAGCTCCTGGTGGAAGTAAACAGATCTTTGAAGGCACATCCATTAGCCCAAGTCCAACTGTAGTTCCACAGATAAAGCTCAGAGGAGCTTACAGTTAAAACACAAAACAAAACAAAAATAATAATAAGCCCCAGAGGACTTCAAATTTTAAATTACAAGATTATAAATGTAACAAATGTATATTTAAACTATTTGAGAAATAAAAAGGAAATTGAAACATGAACAAATAAAAGACTATCTAAAAATGAATCAGAATTTCTAAAAATTAAAACTATGATCATCAAAATGCAACAGACAGCTTAAAGAGTAAATTAGATCGAGCTGAAGAAAAAATTAATTAATTGGAAGACAGACCTGAAGATAACATCCTTTATAACACAGGGATAGATAATATAAAAGAGATCAATAGAAAAGAAAGTCTAATATGTGACTAACTAAATTAAATTAATTAAGTATCCAGAAGAAAAGCATAGAGATAATGGAAGAAAGGCAATGTTTGAGAACATAATAATGGAAACTTGCCCAAAACTGATTAAAGAACTGAGTCTCAGATTTAAGATGGTCTGCAAATTCTAAGCATGATAAATAAAGAGAAATATGTAAGTAAAGCTGTCATAGAAAAACTGCAGAACAACTAAAAGAAAAAAATAAAAAAGGTACTACAATAGAGGAAAAAGGAATCACTAACAAAGGAATGATTATTGTCAGTTCTCTCAATACAATGGAAGCCAGAAGATAGTGGAAGATAGTGGAACTGAAAGAAAATAACTGTAATTTTAATATTGTATACATAGCTAAATACAATTCAAGTACTGGGTAAACAAATTATGAACTTGTATTTTTAAAATACTTCTGTATAAAAGCCCCACACACTTTTCTTCACAAACACAACTTTCCTCATTCTTGAATAAACTGACAAATAACAACATTATCCGATATAAACCAAACTATTAGGTAAGAAATTATATATTCTTTTTTAAATTTTATAAGAAGTTAATAAAGACATTTCTGAAATCAACATACTAAAGAAATAATATTCTGTTATAACATGATTTGCTTAAATGATAAACATATTTTCTACCCCCTTTCCAATTCTAAGGAAAGGTAGGCCTGAATGGTCTCACAAAGAAGCCTGAGGTTAGAAGATGGGGGAACCAGGTGATTTGATGGGAGAACAAGGCCCCCAGCCGGGGAAAGAGGACTGGTTCTGGAGCTGGGGGAAACTGAACCTCGGTCTCCTCCACTTTAAAAAGCAGGGGCTTCAAAGAAATCCATATTTCTGATGGCTCCTATAGCTCTCAAGCCTGATAATCTTTTAGCCCAATCCTATAGGATGAAATTTCTGTCTTCCATAATCTCAGAACCTGTAAAAAAAAAAGCTAGTTGGAAATACTTGTAGATGGAATTTGTAGCACATTTTATAACACATTCTTGCAATAGTTTCCCACTAATAATTGTATTAGCTAGAAGTTTCCAACTTTGACTCCTCATCCCCCAATCCCAGGAGATTTAATAATAGAAACACCTGCTTTAAAAGATGTTTACAAAACTGACGGTTTTTTTTCCAAGAACACTGTGCCGAATAGGGGATACTAGGTGCCAGTTTACAGGTCTGTCCAACAATAGCAAAGTAAATTGCTACAGCAGCAAATTTTCAATGACTTTTTTTTTCCTGTTTAGTTGTGTCATTTGGGGACTAGACTGATACATTAGGGATGCTTGTGCTAGTCCTAGTGATTTTGCTGCCTCGTGTTAGCTAGGCCTCCTCCCTCATGCAAAAACAGAATGGAAACTCTAAAAGTGCTTGTACTTGCCACTAAGTCTGGACTGTGTGTAAGGTTTCGAGAGTAAGGCCAGGTGGTCCAGTGTAGTAGTCCAGAGGCAGGAACAGAGGGGTACAGAGACAGCAGTGCCATACCGCTGAATGGCTTACTCATTTTATCTCAGTTTTAGGAGTAAAATGTCTGTTTCTTTAAAAAAAAAAAAAACCATGCTGGGCAGAAAAAGCAAGAAATATGGTAGTTAGATATCTACCCTCTAATAAATACAAAATAATGTTAAAATTAATGTCAAATCTCAAGCTGATTTAAAGATCCTACAGTGGATAAAGAGCTAACAAACGTCTCCTTTTCTTTTTTTTTTTTTTTAAAGATTTTATTTATTTATTTGACAGAGAGAGATCACAAGTAGGCAGAGAGGCAGGCAGAGAGAGTGAGAGGGAAGCAGGCTCCCTGCCGAGCAGAGAGCCCGATGCGGGACTCGATCCCAGGACCCTGAGATCATGACCCGAGCCGAAGGCAGCGGCTTAAACCACTGAGCCACCCAGGCGCCCCAAACATCTCCTTTTCTGAATGAGAAGTTGACCTTTGGTTAACTTCCTAGATCTGTTCCCCTAAAAGGGTACATTAACCATGTTACTTTAAAGTAACACTGCTTTAAAGTAACATTGCTTTAAAGTAACAATGACAGCTAATTGGTAGATAGCAAAGAGCAGTATAAATACCTGATGGGGATACCACTGCTTTGGATTCCTTCAGTGCAGTCATTCTTGTAACTAGCCATGTAACTTTCAGGGATGCTAGATGTTATGCCTATTGGTCATTCCATGAGATAGTAGTTCTTGGGAGTTTGATGTTTCTAAGCCAGGGCAGTGCCCATAACCATGCTATGTGGATCTCATCTCCTTGCACTTGAGCTTCATCTGGTGGTAAAAGAAAATGCTTCCCTGACTGCTGGGTGAGCTGTGGCATGGAGTGCTACAAGCTCTACAGAAGAGGACTGCCTAACACTGTCCCCTGGCGAGCTGAGGTTCCCATCCTCATCATTCGGAATAGACCGTGCCAATGGTGGTCTATGATGGCTTAATGTTAAATGTTTAGTTGCACATAGTAAATCCTATGGTAGGCAAAGCATCTACGTGTTTAATTTTTAGTGTTTCTCGTGGTTTTAGGTCTATAATCCAGGACAAATAGCATATTGCTAAAGTCATGAACTAATTAACTTTAGCAACATTTTAATTTGTTCCTCCATTCAAGAATTTTTTAGAAGGTTCATTAGTAGCCGCTCTGTGATAAACAGACTGTAAAGTAAGAAGACAAATAGGAAATACAATGAAGTGGCCAGTGTGGTTATCAGTGGAGTTGGCTCTATTTGAGATCTATTTCAAGGGTAGAGCTGACCTGGCTCATTAATGGATGTGATGAGAGGTATGAAGAAAAGTGAGGCATCAAGGACATCTAAGTTTCAGCTGGGATAACAAGGTGAACAGTGATGCCATTTACTGAGTCAGAGAAGACCAGCAGTGGTTATAAAGGAGCGATAGAAACGGGGGTGATGAATAACAGCCTTTCTACTCTGCCTTTAGATGAACCCACTGAAAAGTAAGTAATTCCATTCGGCAGTGTGGGGAAATGATGCTTTGAGAAAAGTGATAATATGGATCCAGTTTTATAATCGGCATTATAGACTTAATTCCTTGTACAGGAAGTGGGGATGAATAAAGAAGAAAAGGTAGGAAAGGCAAAACACAGCTCTAAGTGTGCAGCACATCATGTGTTAAATTGAAACAACCCCAAAGTTCAACTTCCTTCACTGTTCAAGGAGAAAATCCTTCACTATGTACTTCAGGATAAAGGATTTGCAACTATATGGTGCTTGAGAAATATGCTATTGCTGTAATTTAACTCACTGTATGTGGGCTTCAAGATGCACAGTGGCATTCCAAACCAACTTTTAAAGAAAATTGCATGGAATTTTCAAGACATCAGGAGCGTTCTTTAAAGTTATGCAGAGAAAACGGATTTTTGATAGTTATGAATTACATTTAGTGCTGCCAGATTGCAGGGAACACTTTCTGCCTCAGTATGGTTAGCATTACTGTTGACAAAGTTTTAATTTAAATTTTTAAGGATTTAAATGGAAGAATATAGGTCACTGAATTTTCATTCATTGTGTAAGCATTACTAGTGGCAGAAAGCAAGCTTTGTTAGTGAGGGTCCAATTTTGGCCCGGGAGTCCATCTTTTCTGTAGTAGTTAGGAATTGAGTATGTGTTAGTGAGAATAATTTGGCTCTCAGTCAGTCAATCAGTGGACTGAACACGCACAGTTAGAATCCCGCCTGGCACAGAACAGAAGCATGGTTCAGAAATATTAAATGCATTTGTGAGACAGACTCAAGTCCACACAAATCATATATTACAATCACAAGCTGGAAGGGATTCGATCTTTCCTAGCAGGTTGTAGATTTAGATAGATTTGTAATAGTCAGAAAATACCCTACACAGCCCCAAAGTCTAATTCTACAATTTTCAACTGGTTTCCTGAAGTTGAAAAACAGAGGTAAATATTTGTAGAGCCCACTGCATGTAAAAAATGTTTTCAGGAGCCTTGCCATATCCAGGAAACCAAAAGAAATTATAGTAGATGTCCAATTTAAATGTTGTATCTTAAAATAACAAATGTAACAGTATATGCTGTATAGGCTATTAAAAATAAAGACCACTTCCTTGAATAGAAATTTAAAAATTATATTTTTTCATAAATGTGAAAGAGTAGAGTAAGTTTCACAGCAACAATCTAGCAAAAGGATGAAGTATGTGCTGCATGAGAAAAGCAGCATATTGTAGAAAGGCACAGCCTCTCATGCCTTTGTGTGTGTAGTTGAGAGGGTCTTTCCTCGGGTCTATGCTGTTTGGTGTCTTATTGTCCTCAAGGGCCACCAGCCCTAGAAGGGCTGTCCTCAAGGGCACCAGCTCTAGAACCCATGTTTTCCTCCACAGAATGATAATATGATGGATAACACTGACATGTATGGCACATACTCAGGAGCATTCCCTAAGTTATTCCAGCCCCAAAATATTGCTGAAATAAAAGAACATGACAGAAATTTGGGGGGAACATGCATATGGAGAAGTGGTGACTGGCTTTCATAATAACACATTTCACAAGCATGTCAATAATGAATAATACTATACTGGTAAATACCGCACACCAAAAGCTGTGACAAGAAAGAACCCACAAATTATGTGCAAATTTCAACATGCTTGCTAAACTCACCCCTCCTGCTGCTCAAGAAAATTCTACCAGAATCCAAGTGACTTTAAGAGAAGAAATTATTGAATTTGTCCTAATTTATAATTCTTTAGAAAGTAAATCACTTCCAAGCCTTGAATGTAAGGTGTGCTGTAATGGCAAAGTTGAAAGTGAATGCTTTAAAGGATTTCATGCAATTTCTTATGTAAACTAGAGCAGAAGGTATGATTCTCAGAAAAAGCCAAGATACATTTGCCTCAACATAAAATAGGACTGATTGAATTTCAAAGTCTTCGTTTATTTTGTAGAGCTGAAATGTTAAGTTCCTTATTGCTGTTCAAAATTGGCTTGAATCGTATTCTATTATATATGTGTAATTATAATATATATATTATTCTCATTCATTTAAAAGAAGTTTTTGGTTACTATAGGATATACAGGATTTAAAATTTCAAATATATTCTCCTCAAGCACATTCAGAAAGTGTCATTCTGGATGATTTCAGCTTGGTCATGAGCAGCTTCATGTACAACTGTCTTGTCCTCAGTATACCAGAGAAGCATCTCTGGACTTCAGATCTCAAAAACGGACTTCTCAAAGCTGACTTCAGAGAGATTCTCAAACAGACAGAGGGCAGGGAAGGGGCTGGAGCCTACTAGGCTATTACTGTGATTTTAAATCTAGAAGAAAAGAAGAATCCTTTATGAGAGGAAATAAAACACCTTCAAAGCAAAACTGCTTTCTTGGAGAAGCTCCTAGACATATATATATGTGAGGAAAGAGATAGTAGGAAGGAAAAAAATTTCATCTGAGAAAGAGAGACATGATTAAAAATCATCATTCAATCATCAAACAATACTTAGCTAGTTTTCTATGTAATTTTTTTCTGCTTCTAAGAATTATTTACCATATAAATATATCATGGCAAGCAAATTTTACATTCTATCAGTATGAATGTAGTTCATTTTGATGGATATATATACATATATATATCAATTAGAAAAGTACCATAACTCCCTGAAGATAGACAGAATTTTCTTTTGTTTACTTCTTATTTCTAATTCGTAAAATCTCTTTTTCTCTGCCCACACTCAGTCATTCCTAATGAAAGACAAGTCGCTTTCAGGTGTTCAGCACACACTGCACACAGACACACATAGGCTGGATCAGCCACGTCAACTCAATACAATTGTTTGAAAAGTTGAAAAGTTCAAACTATTTATTTAATGTCATGCAGATAAACCCAAGAAAAGGAACACATTTGACAGATAAATTTTAGGTGACTGAATCTTAAAATCCCAAGGAAACATATTAGGATAAGGGTTAAAATGAATAGTTTAATATATAAATTGAAAGTACATTTGATTTACCAAATTAGGAAATTAACAAAACTACCTTTTTTGCCTCTGGAGAAAGTTCCATTTAGTATCTGTCTAAGGTGAAATCAATCATCAGGAGAATCTCTTTGCTTCTCTTTCTCCCAAAGATATAAGATGGAAGCACTACTAATCCCTTATTTCACAGATAATAAAAGCAACATGCAGGATTTGATGAGCATGGGAACGTTGGCACCTTCTACCTCAAGAAGAACAGTGACCATTTTGTATCAAGGAAATCCATCTGTTTTCTACTCTTGAGCAGGTCATTGACTGACAGATATAGTTCTTATCTATACATCGAAGAAGCTGAATCACAGCAGTTCAACTGCTGGTCATTCTAGTAAGAGATGAAATCAATTTAGTGAGAGTACAACAAGCACTATAAATGCAAAATGCATTTTTCACTGTAGGACAAGAAAGTCTGAAAGCCCCTGAATGAAATTATATAAGACCATACAGTTTGAACAGTTTTCTACTTATTTCCAAATGGATCCAAGAGGTCCAATTTTAGCCCTTACTTAAAACAAGTGCAGAAAATCAGAGACAAATAAAATCAGAAGGAAATTTCCAAAAAGCTGATGGAGTACCTAAAATGTAAAACTACTTCTCCTTCCTAAGTCCCACTCTAACTTCTCCAAAAGCAGAACATGCCTGTAAGATTAAGAGAGTGTCAGATATAAGGGACTAGAAGTTTCTAGTATGTAGGAAATCCCTAAATGAGGATGCTTTAAAACTCAAGGACTGATATCGCTGAATTGTAATGGGAGGATTGGATTTGTGCTGAAATATAGAGTTTTTAAGCTGGAGGAATAAAAGAAAATACAGTGATATAAGATTCAGAGTGCAACAGACTTTAAAGGAGGAAGTTCTCTAATTAAAGAAAAAGGGGGGAAAAAGCCTAATTCACTCAAAGAACCAGAGTTCTTTAGAAAAGCAGCTGATGCCATGTCTCTAATACGAAATGCACAGTGAGCCTGTTGTATCTTGACATAATCGTTCTATATCAAAAAGCACACAGGAACAAACTTGCAAAAGCTTCCACTACCAAAGGCAGGGCAAATTGAGTATCAGTAAGAAAACAACTGCAATGAATTGCTGAGCTTATAATGATAATGCAACAACAATAACTCTTCACAGGTTATGTTTAGAAGAAGATGGAAACCTAACTAATATTTTGAAAGCTGGTCAATAAAGAAAAAAAATAATGTATTTTGCTTTTCTTTCCTATATTAATTGAACTCAAGTAAACCAAAAAGTCAATAACAGAAAGCTGCTCTTAATATACGGAAGTCCTACTAATAAGTGGAAAGAGAAAGACCTTCTATAAAGTTCAATTACTGTTAGTGCTAGTGGATATAATGATGTGAGCCTACCTAGTGACAGACATACAGTAAAATCAATTATTTTAATGTTCAATTTATATTTTATTATGAGCATTACTATCACTTTCTAAGGGGAAACTTAATAAACATTTGTTTTGTTTTGTTTCAAAATAAATAAATGACAAGTATCTTAAGTACGCTAACTGACCAGCAAATCATGAAAAAGATTTAGTCAAACATCCGCTGAGGAGGACAAAACCATTTCAAAGAAAGGGTAAAACCCTAAGAAAACACTTGTAAGTGGAGGATATATGGTTTGATGCTTTAGAAGGAAGAGATGCAGCTCTTGGGTTTTCCTCCCTTTCTACTCTTACCTTTCATGATATCTGAGAAATATCATGAGCTGCTCTAAAATTAAGAGCATAGAGGAGGTAGAGAGCAAAGCCACACCAAAGAGATTCCGTTCTGACTTTTCAGAGAATATTATTTTTTTTTTTTTAAAGATTTTATTTATTTATTTGACAGAAAGAGATCACAAGTAGGCAGAGAGGCAGGCAGAGAGTGAGAGAGAGAGAGAGGAGGAAGCAGGCTCCCCGCTCAGCAGAGAGCCCGATGCGGGACTCGATCCCAGGACCCTGAGATCATGACCTGAGCCGAAGGCAGCGGCTTAATCCACTGAGCCACCCAGGCGCCCCTTCAGAGAATATTATTGGAAGAGGCTCTCCTTAAGGGAAGAAAAGTAACGGGCACCTGAGACAGATGATGACACTGAGGAACTTCTGAGCTCAGGTTCACGGTAGATGAACTTAAAGAACAGTTGCTTACGTTTTTGAGAACGGTACAACTGCATATCTCTAGAAATAGCTGTACTTTTAAAAACTGCTATGAAATTATGTCATTTAATGTTGGCTAAAATTGCTTTCAAAGGACTACTTCAATGAAGAAATTATTTCTATATGAAAAGCAGAGACATTTGGGGAGTTATCTGCACATAATTCAGTAAACGATTTACAGTAGGAGATTTTAGTTCTAGCTTTGCTTAACTAATTAAAACTGTCTGGGCTCAACTTTATTCTCTATTTTAAAAAATCAATAATATTTCTGCTTCCTTCATAAATTTTGGGGGAAAATTTAGAAAGGAGATGTAAGAAAAATTTTTATCCCTGAAGAATTATAGACAGTTTTGAAATTATTAAGAAAATATTTGTTGAATACATGAATACACATTGAACATCATGAGAGTCTCTACCTTCTGGCTAGGGAATGTTTAATCACAGCATGCAACTGGTATTTGGTGTCGGCACAACAAAGTTATAGTGAATAAGCACATTAAACCTATTAAGTTCTATAACGATATAATTAGATCTTAAGGGGTAGCTGCTTTGTGACATTGTTTTTTATACACAGATTGACAAACATGGTAGCACAGGATTCAGTTATATTTTTTAAGCTCTGAGAACTGGGAAAATCTAACAAGGCTGTCTAGCAATAAATACTTGTAAGCACATCACTGACCTATGAGTGATTACGCAAGAGACTGACATACCATTGAACCCATACCACATCACTACTCAAAAACTATGTGAACCTGAGCCTTTCCAGGCCTCAGTTTCTATATCTGCAGGCCTAAATTTAATAGTACTGTCTAAAGTGGGGTGTTAAGGGGATTAAATAAATAATACCCACAGAAAACACCTAAAAAATATTAACTATTTTATTATTATGATTATTGTCATGAAAGTTTACCATTTGATTTCCTTCAATTGAACTGGATACTTGACTACTTAGAACTCAAAGTAGTGTTTCCTTTTATATATGTTAAGTGAAGTTGTTACCATGGGAATGGTGAATAAGACAGGAAAAGTTGAGATGAAAGTTGGAACTTACCCTGAATTTTCAACTAGAATATTTTCATAAGGTTTCTTCAAAATTTGCCCGTGTGTGCACGTAATCACTTTGGATGATTTCTGTTCTTTCTTTAGATTAACCAACGCATACAAACTCATCCATTCAGACACCTGTTCTTGCTCTGAGCCTTTCCTAGGACTGTACAACCTCAAATGCCCTTCCTTTTCATCTCTGTCCTCCCATGCCTCTTCCACCACAGATGGTTCCCCAATGATTTAAATCTCTGATGATCTGCCCTCCTGAACCACTCTATCTTAGAGGGCCCATTTTTATATTTGACCTCATCATATTGTTTAAAATGTTAGGAAACTTTTCACTGCTTCTATCTCCTTTCTCAACATAAGAGTGTATACTTTCTATCCATCTCCATATTCTCCACACCACCCAGGCAGTACTTACACAGTAAATATCTGCTGAATGAAATAAAACACAAAACCAGTCCAGAATAAATCACAGGATTAGAAAGGAATTTAAATATCATATAGGTCAATTCCTTACTCAATGCTTCCATCTTTCCATATTCTCCTAAAGAGATTATCTCAGCATAAATAATTCTTTTTAAAGATTTTTTAAAAGTTATCTCTACACCCAATATGGTGCTCGAACTCACGATCCTGAGATCAAAAGTAGCATCCTCCACCGACTGAGCCAGCCAGGTGCCCCTCAGCTTGAATAATCCTTGTAATAGAGAAGTCACTACTATTCAAGACTTCTATTTTGAAGAAGTTTTGTGTTGTTTTTTTTTTAAGATTTTATTTATTTATTTGACAGAGAGAGAGATCACAAGTAGACAGACAGGCAGGTGGGGGGGGGGCAGGCTCTCTGCTCAGCAGAGAGCCCGATGTGGGCCTCGATCCCAGGACCCTGAGACCATGACCTGAGCTGAAGGCAGAGGTTTAACCCACTAAGCCACCCAGGCGCCCCTTGAAGAACTTTTAACATCAGGAAATTGTTACTGGTGTAGGATGTAGGATTATTGCAATTATCTTGGTGTTCATTGCAGTCCCCTTTAGATCTATTAATCGCTGATAATAATCAATAATAATTCTATTTATAATACAGCATGGTGCAAGGAAAACAAATGCTTAGTCTGCATACTCAAGGACACAAAGCAATGAGGGTTAAAGATGAAAACTCTGAAGAATGACTGTGATTTGGGACAAATTTCTTTTACAAGATTAATCTTAAAAACAGTTTATTAAAATTAAATACTACATTTTACAAATGCTAAAAGTGAAAAAAGTTGGAACATTAATATTTCACTTAATAATTCAGTTAAATATAGAAATTTAGTATTTATTTATAAAAAATTAATAAACTAATTTAGAGCAACAACATATAAGCATTTGGAGTTATAAGAAAATTTAGGGGTAATCAAATAGAAATTGGTCTGTTTGTGTTTTAAATGTAGGTTACAGGTTTCTTAATTTAAAAAAAAACAAACTGATTCCATTATAGATGAAGCAAGAGTTCATCTTTGAATTGGTTATGGGAGTATTTTCTTGAAGAAATGTCTTTTAAGTCCTTCCCAAAAGATTTGAGATTCTGTGGTCTATTATGGCAAGCCAAAGTGATAAACATTATTATTGCTCAGCCTTTTATTTCAGGGTTATGTAGCTGTGGTCTTAGAATGACCTAGGAACTGAGGAAGAAAGTCAACAATTTCTTTGCTGCTAAGCAAAGAAAAGCATTTAGAAAAAGTTACAATTAAATACCAAATACCAGCTTTGCGCAGTGGCAGTATCGTAGCCAATGAGGTTTATCCGAGGCGCGATTATTGCTAATTGAAATACCAAATACCAAATTTTTGGTGAGAAATTATGACCATTGCTGAGAAGAAAAAAAGGATATAGTATTTGCTAAGTACAATAGTAGGCATATCAATCTAGTAGTGAGAAACTCCAGGAATAAAAATAGAGAATTAGAAGTGAAAAGAAATAACCCTTAAGATGGACATATAAACAAGAGAAATTTGCAACAATAGAAGATTTAGCAATTTAGTACTATTTTGTTAGAAACAATAAAAGCTATCTATATTTAAATGATAGAACGGAAAAAAGGCATGAATAATCAACAGTAAACAATAAGACATTCTTTTTTACTTGCAAATGTATTTTCTAAAGTTCTTCTCTGTCACTTTACAACTATTAGAGTTATTCCTGCTGACAAAAGGAGCTGAATTTTACCCAGCAATCTTGGAACAGTTTGAAATACAATTTGAAAATGAAAAAAAATGTAAAAGGAAAAACCAGGAATTTAATTTTAAATGGAACATCATTGTATGTAATGCATACCTAATAATATGAAAAATAATATAATATATATAAAAAGAGCAAAATTATTTTTGGTATGAGCCTTTCTCTTGAATAATTTATCAGTGTTGGTTTGATAAGAAAAGATGAAGGACTCTTGATACGAGCATAATCCGGAATGCTTGTTAGGATTTCTTTTTGTTTCTTCAGCGTGCTTATTTATTTTAATAATGCATCCAGGATCCTAATTTGGGTTAACTAACAGATGAAGAGATCTGGTTGCCCAAGAAGAGATAGGGAATGTACAACCTATAAATCTTTCAATAATGTTAGAAGGTCAACAAGGCTGAGGTGAGATGTGGGTTACAACAAAGAAAAGATTAATGTCAGCAGACCACTCCCTGCTATTCTTCTTGTCTGGAAGACGGAGATGAATTACCCCATTTTTTTTTTTTTCCTTAAAATGAGCAGGTTATCCCTGTTCTCTCAATCCCATCCGATTGAAAGCTCTGGGAATACAGAAAGTATTTATAGCCTGCATCGAGAACAGACCCCAACACACAGTAGGTGCTGAATCCGTCTGCTGACAGAATGAATACGTATCATGTCTGTTGCATGGCAGACCAACTGAAATGACATCTCAAATAGATAACCATGGCAATAGTGACATCCTTGACTTGGGAGACCTTTTGCTAAGCAGACCAATGGCAAGCAGAGTAAGAGGCAACCAAAGACTGCCCTGGAGCACGGCCCGTGGGAGTGACAGAGAGCCCGTGGAGGGGCACAGAGTGAGTCTGTGGGTTGTCAGTGACCTTGTAGGCCACAAATATCAGTCAGCAGTTAAGTGTTTACAGTCCTCTGTAATTAAAGTTTATTTGACAACTTGAGAGGTAAATCAAAAGATACCCTCTAGAGTATATTTCTAGGGGTCTCAGGAGTGGCTGAAGTCAAAGGAAATATAACAACCCAGAAGGAAACCTAGGTCCTTTTTACAACTGCTCCCTGACACCGGGTCACACTGGTAAAACTCACTCTGGAGATATCAGGGGAGGCAAGCGCTTTATTCATCCATCCCATTTATTACACTTCCTGTTCTGTGCCATGCAGCCCCAGACAGACTGGCTCTGACCTCCACAGGCTTGAAGGATACATGTCACTTTTTATTCCTCGTCTTCCTTTCAACCCCAAGGATACAATTTTCCAGAAGAGGACTTTCAACAGAAAAGTATTTGAAGGCAAGTGGAGAGGTAGGTTGAAAGCTAGCTGACAATTCTCGGAACAAAAGAAAGCATAATGGGAGCCAAGAGAAAATTATCCAAACAAAAATAAAGAAGAGATGCCTCCCCTAAGATGGGGAGGCAAATGAAAGATTTTAGCTTTCTGCCGCAACTTTCCCTTTGCTCCCTACTAATAAGAATCTGGCTTGGATAGCTTAGGTATAGAAGTCAACGAGACAAGTACAGACGAATACAGGTCAAACTTCTAGATCATGATTCGCATAGACAGGAAAGCCACACTTGGAGAGGTTTGAGGGAAGAGGGGGAGGTAGGAGAGGAGGGGGAGGAGAGCCGATTCTTCTTTAGAGAAAGAGACGATTCTATTATATTAAGAACTGCCAATTAATGAGTACCCACTATGCCATGAGGCATGACGCAGATGTTTTAAATTCATATTCACTACCTTTTATGGTACCTTTTATTATGTGCTTAACAGATGACAAAACTAGGAGCTTAAGTAACTTGTTCAAGGTCATAAAGAAAAAAGAGGCAAAACTAGATTCTAACCTAACTCTGTCTCCTAAATTTGAGTTTTTCCCCACAATACTGCCTATATAACATATATTTGTTCAGTGACAGAAAAGTGACGATATTAGATTTCTCTTCAGGGAGCAATTTCCCAAGACTGTATTTTCCGTTTAGCTGGCTTGAATTATTGATTTGTTTATAATTGCCATCCTTTACCATAAAGATCTATGTTCAGTTTGGGGAATAAGAAGTCTATTAGAATGATAGTTTTCTTCATGACAACTATATCATATGTCAATTAAAATGAACATAACTTCATAACAGCCTGGCCAGGTGTTGCTACGTACTATAATAACACATTCAACATCTGTGAGAATCTTGACAAAAATTACAAATGATACAGCCAGGCGAGCTGCTGTTTCTGAATCAATGCATTCTGCAAAAACTTCAAAAATTTCCGTATACTATAATGAAAGCATGTACAATCACAGCACCACAGAGGGAGGAGGTGAGGACAAGACTAACTAGCTCGAATATGACTAAAGCAATAGGAAGCAGAATTCTGGAGTAGTCTCTCAAAGGATGAAACTCCCCCAGTATCAGGTGTACAACAAATCTTACAACTTTTCAGTAGCCTCAATAATCTAAAAGTTCTACAGAATATATCTTTACTTATCCAGATAAAGAAGAAAACAGGCATCTGTTTTTCTGTCTTAAAATTTATAATTAACACAGGGCAAAGGATCACAGCCAGCCTTCCCCAGCAGAGCAGTTACCTCCAATAACATGCCGTTTCTCTGGTTACAAATGAATAATCCTTTTTGCTGTCTTTTTTGACAAAAATTATTCATGTGTTATTGGCATGTTACCAGGGGAAAAGAGCTGAGCTGAGCTGAACTTTCAGTGATTTTTTAAAATGTTATAATCAAATAGCAATTATACTACAATCTCATAAACTATCGACCTTTACCCCTCCTTCTCAATTGTGCCCCAACATTTTGAAGAACAGAATCAACAGATGAATACTGGCTTTCCATGAACCCTCTGAATACCTAAAACCAAAAGAAAGATGGAAGAGAGATGAGGTGAGGCAGAGAGCTTAGAGCTGACACAACTAAGGTACCAGAAAAATTGTGATAGATTTCTCATCACCACGGTAAGGAAGTCCCCTATATGGCCATTTCTGGCCCTTTCAAATGGACTGGATCAGTTGTTCTCAACTTTGGTTCATGTAACATCATTTAAGCAGGTTTTACAAAACCTGTGCCCAGGTGCCACCTCATAGAAATTCTGATTTAATTAGTCTTGAATAAAACTCAGGCATCAGTATGCTTTAGAAACTGCCCCGGTGACACTAATGTGCAAAGATCCACCAACCTAAGTGAGTAAACGTAAACCATATTGGCAAGGTTTTAACAACGTTTTTTCCTCACCAGGAGAAAAAACCCCAAAATTTCTAAACACCGAAACGTGATATCAAGAAACAACAGCAATAAACAATAACAATACACAATGGCAATAACAACAACAACAAAAACCTCTTCCAAAACCTAGAAAAGGAAAGAGGGTAGAAGAATTTTGTAAAAAATCCTTTCCCCTTCCTGTAGGAAAGCATTTACCAACACTAATCATTAGACTTGGTGCTGGGTACATAAACATGACACCAGACATGTATTCCCCATTTGACAAATGAGGAAACCGAGCCTCACAGATGTGAAGGAACTTCCCTAAGGCCAAAGAACAGATAAAGACAAAAAAGACTGAACTTGGTCCCAATTGTATCTCAAGTCCAAAGCTTTTGTTCTTCACATCTCCAGGAACATTTCTTTGCACTTGCTAACTTAACAGGTGCTGAGACAGAGTGTAATTTTAGCAACATTTTCCACTGCAGAACCTTGAAGAGTTCATTCTAAGGAACTTAATCTGTAGCTCTCTGGGCCATTAGCAATCTGACATTGGCACTGCATAGGTAAAGTGGAGAAATATACAAAATAAGATTGGAGGGGCAGGTAGTAGACTAATGGTAAAGGAGCTTGAATGCCAAGGAAAGAGTTGGAATGAATGAATGCATTAGCTAATTAACAAATCTACCTGTATGCCCTAGATTGACAGAACTCTCTAAGGGCTAGACAACAGGGAGATAGAATAGGTTTTAAAATTACTGTATCTAAGTGGCAATCTAATATGTGAAACCAGAAAACAAAGTACAAGGAAAAGAAATATCAAAACACTCTTTTTGCATGGTATCAGTAGGAAAAGACCCCAACAACCCAGAAACATGATAAATAAATCCACATCAGACTCATTTTCCATTCTAGAAAATAAGCTCGGAAAAAGAAATTAGCATTATTTTAAACCAAATATTTTATGTTATTTTTTTATCATAGCAATAGTGGAATTTTTCTAATGGTTTAATTTAGTAGCTGATAAAATACAGTTCTCCTACCCAGGACAGATGGTCAGCATGACATCCTAGGATTGGAGTCATTTATTAGCATATGTCAGAGTTAACAATAAAAAAAAACTTGATGAATTATTAGTTTCCCTCAAGGTAAAAAGCACAGTCTCAAATTTAAACAAACAAATTAAAAAATCAGAAAAGAAAAAAGAAAACCAGTTCAGTCTCCCATAAAGCCAAATATCTGCTTAAAACTCTAGATTAAATACACAAATTACTAAGAAAAAATACATAAAGCTGAATAAAAAAGGAAAGGCTAGGTTATTTTCCTTTTATTACTCCAACAGGATGATTTCACACTTCTCATTTTTTGTTATAAAACAACTTGCTTTTCTCTACTTTAAAGAGATATTGAAAATTAAGATAATTTAAAATCCTGCATACAAATGTATACCCTTCACTTCCTACATATCTAAACGTGGAAGTTTCCAAAGCTTTAAAAAATGTGAAGCATTAAACAGTGTGCCATTTGGAATGTCAGCAGGGAATGTATTTGACATGACATTAAATTAAGCAAATTAACTCTAGTAATAACTTCTTTAGTTCTATTTATTATATCAAATATTTAGTTCTCCCAGTATTTACTTTCATTGTATAGCTTTTTAACCACACACTTTAACCCTATGTGAGTGTGTGTGTGCACACACATGTGTGTGCAAACTGATACACATGTTCATTTTACTCTGGGTCCTAGTCCTACGATTTTTTAATTTCTTTTGGTGTGACCAGAGTTAGTGCAAATAAAGATTAAGTAGACTCTATGAGATAGTAGCTCATGATTTCTTTCAAAAAGTTTTCACAGATTGTGTAACTTTTCATTCTAAAAAAAGATTAGGACAATGACTCTTTACATACCATAATCTGTGATTTTACAGGACACCAAATACAGCTCTTTCAGGTTTTGTCCTTCCTTTGCAATGACCTCCACACACCTAAAACACACACAAAAAAGTGGTGAGTTACACTAATATATTTCAAGTTAAATTAGCAAGAGTTTGGCCATGACTGTAACAGGAAGAGGTCAGCTTTTGATGAATGCCACAGCTCTCTTCTTTCAACAAACTTCTTTCAAGGTATTTCAGGAAAAAGTGTTATATTCCTTGCTTTAAACTCAAGTGCTCTAATACCCAAATGACTTATAATTAAGTACATTTATGACTAGTGTATATTTTAAAACCAAAGTGATGAAAAGTGTTATTTCTATAAGAGTAATGTCACTTTTAGCAATAGACCAGTAAACACAGGTTATACAATGAACGTGTCATTTACATAATAATATAAAAGCAACTATAATGAAACTAGAATATAGATGATGGTCATTATAGGTGGACAGTAATATTATTCATGTTTCAGTTATTAATGATGGAGTCTAATAATACTAAAATACACATTTTTGTGCATTTTATTCAATATAAACCAGAAATATTTAAAAATCTAACACCGGTTATAGATAAAAGAAAAAGTCTGCACATGTGAGAACTTTAAGATCTTTTACTTTGGAATTTTTAATTCTTAATATTTTAAGTGAATTGTTGCATAGGTATGTAATATATAGATATGTAAGATTTATAGTCTTTTCTGGTTTCATTTAAGTTAAAAGGTTTTTGAATGGTGCACTCAGATTTAATAGCCATAGCAGAACATGCAGTACAGAACTGAATGAACTTTAAAAATAATGATTAACAACGCCATCCATTTTGTGGCTCAGTCTCCTATAATATCAGAAAAACCTGTACAGTCATACTGACACATAGGAATATGCATCCTTCAACGTAGTTGCTGTTTTAATCTTTATAAATAACAGTTAAGTAAAAGGGTAAAAGCAAAAAGAGTCATTAACCTTTCCTAGGAAGTAAGGATCAAGTAATTTGATACCTGTGTGTATAATCCATCAAAAAATTACTGAGTATCCATCTCTGTCTTGCAGATATTTTATTTGCTGTCTGGCTTATTTGTAGGAATCTTCATAAAATATCAGAAAATTTTATACAATTTTCCTTCACATAATTCATTACTGAAGGTTAAATTAGTTATAACGAGGACATTTTTTTTTCCTTTAGAATATTTTTATAGAATATTGTTTTAATGGAATGATAAACATTTCAAAGTTCTTTGGAATAACTGAATAAACATTCTTTTTTGTTTTTGTTTTTTTGTTTTTTTTTGAAAAAAGGATTTATGACAAAAATGGAGAGGTTCTTCCATGACTACAGCGGAAAACTTAAGACAGCAATACAATGCAATTACCATTGATACAGCTTATTATGAAGGGAAAATTTTAAACCTAATTCCATGTCATTTGACTTTAATGTAATATTTGAATAAACTCATAAAAACGGAAGAACAAAAGCAGATAAGACATTACAGGCAACAACTATGTTTTATTTACAACTTTAAAAATGAATTTTCACATGCTAAGGATAAAAATAAAGACCCTAGATGGTTACAAAATCCTAAATTAAAAAAAAGTCTGACTACTTTCTGCCATATCAAAGATACACATTTCATCCTCCTCTATCACCTACCAAAAGTTAACAGATGCAGCATTCTGTATGACTACCACAAAATGAAATAAATTAGTACAGAAATAATGTTTATGTCATTTATTTTTTTCTCATGCTCTTTCTAAATAGTCTAAAAAGCCTGATTTTACATTTGATTGTGAAAAAACTCTAAACAAATGCCATATCCTATCTGCATTCCTGCCACCTGATTCTATGTAAGATACATGACAAGCACATAGGAACATTAAAGACACACAGAGCTCACTACAAAGAAAAAAATAACACAAATTGATTTCACTGTATAAGCTAGATCAAGTGCTGTTTCATAGGCAACAAGAACCAGCATTCATAGAAAACAAGGTAATCAAGCACTGGATGAAAAGTCTCTAAAAACTGATGAAAGGCCATGAGCATCAGGTTTTCCCCCTGTGTGTCAGAGGGAAGTTCTTATGAATAGATATAGTAACTAAATTTAGCTTATTCAAGAGGCAATAGCCAAGAGATAACACATTATTACAAATAAGCAGTAAATATCTTTTAGACAGAAAAAGAGAAAGGAAATATAAAAGTACTTTGCTTTCACAAAGGATCACCTAGGATTTTTGCTCTGGTTTTAAAAGTTCGGTTGCACGAGGTTTTCCAACTAGTTTTAATTACCCTGTAATCACAGCCACTGTGCTAGAAGTTATGCATAACCTGGAAGTATTCCTTGAATAAAGATTTGTAGCAAAACTTAATTTCTTTAATGTAAACATCATTCCCAGATGTGGTATTTGAGGAGAGAAACCCCAACTTCTGTGACTGTGGACTGAAACTCTCAACACAATAATATTACACAAAATTGAGTGGTTCAAATAAATACCTAAAATAGCTATTGTTTTGAGAGTTGAAAGTGGAAATGGTTTGTATTGTCCTGTTAGTGCAAACTGATGGAAATGAAACCCCACATCCACTAGCTAGTGCCTGAAACCTAGTGATTAGTCCAGGTCTCCTCTCCCAGGCAGCCTTACAGTGACAGCACGTCTTGACAAGAGGCCTGCACGGTGACTATCCTTTCCTCTTGAAACTTCTAGAGTCCATTATAGTATGTATTTACAAGAAGTACATGAACGTAACTCTGGTCTGTGGACTGCATTTATTCTAAATGATTCTCTGTTTTAAAGGAGTCCTGGCTCTAGTCATGACCTTCAGTGTTATTAACATCAGAGCATTTCCCAGGTCACTCACTGTACAGTAGGTATGCAGACAACAAACAAGGTGGTAAAGGTCAGTAATTATTGAAACTTTTTGACTACAGGTACTTATGTAAATTTTTTAAAGGGTATTTTTTAAATGGTACCAATAAAATTGAGAAACGTTTGTAAAGTGATAGAATCTTAAAGAAGGAGAGTAAAGGGCTGCCTGGGTGACTTAGTATAGTGTCTGACTTGATCACGGCCCAGGTCTTGATCTCGCAGGCATGATTTTGAGGATCACCCTGGGCTCCACGCTGTATATGAAGAAGAAGAAGAAAGAAAGAAAAGAAGGAGAGTAAGAGAATCAAAGATCACATTTAAAACCTTTGTTTCTCCATCCCCTCTCCTATTCACAAATAATACATAGGAGAGTATCCATTAATCTCAATAGTAAATTATAGTTTTGTCCCTAGGGGCAAGCCATGAGTCCCTAAACTCAGAATCTAGAATTCAAATTTTTCCCATTCTTCACCCCACCCCCTGTTCCCATTATCCTTAAGGACAAACTTCAAAATATCATGTGATGGACATTCTCCATAGGTCAGTACATTTGAAGATTTCTCATTTCATGAATGACAACATAAAGAATTATAAAACTTGGGAAAAGAACTATATCCTCAGGGAAAGTAACAATCTATAAGATTATTAAGGAGAAATTAATAATGGGAAAATGGCATAGTTGAAAACAGCAGAAAATCCAATATTCTTAGGCTAGCCTAGGAACATCAAACACAAGCCAACTAAACTATTTTCCCAAATTCTGAGAAACAAAGTGATATGTATCTTAATAAGAAAGAATTTAAAAATCTGGAAAAATACACCCTATTCTTACCTCCATGAAACCACAGAACCACCTACCTCCTTTGAAACCCCATACTCTCATTCTCTATAACATGAAGGCCTGTACAAAGAGTTTCTCCAAATCAAATGTTCCAGGTTCAATATATTTTAGTTTAATCCTGAAGTGCCTCCCCTCAAATTATTTTCTTCTTTTATTCTTTGACAGGGTTCAGAAGAAAAAAAAAATGTTGCTGAGAGAAAGAGCAGGGGGGAAGGGAGGGTGCTACATAGGGAGAGAATCTGATTGATTGATTGATTGATCAATTGATTGATTTTAGAGAGGAAATGGGAGGAGTCAGGGGAGAGGGAGAGAGAGAATCTTAAAGCAGGCTCCACGCTCAACGCAGAGGCTGAGGCAGGCTCCATCTCAGATACTTAACCGATACTTAACTAAGCCATCCAGGTGCCCCTGAAGAAAATTTTTAAAATTGCAACCATTGTAAATTCTTGGAGTAACAGCTATTGTGTATGTGGGTGTGTGCACGTGTGTGTGTGTGTGTATATACATATATATATATATATATATATATATATATATATGTATATACATACTCTTCTAGAACTCTGAAAAGCATAAGAAAACCTGCTCCAAAGTATCCAAAGCATCCAGAATTATTATTTATAATAACACAATGTTATGCTCACTTGCTTTTGATAATGTTCTAAAATGCACCTGAAATATCTGATGAAATCTGAAAAGCAACAGAAAGGTTACTTCTGTCAGCTATATAGGAATTTTTTTTTTTTTTTGAGAAGGCATTTACTTAGTTTCAGTGGAAGGAAAATCTGTCTCCTTAGCAATAGATTCCTAATCACCTGATTTATGTGAAGGGTAAAGGTTAATGAATTAAGCTGTGTAAGCTTCAAAACTATCAAAGGAATTCAAAAGAGCCTTGAATTATGGAAAACAATGGCTCATTCTACATACATACCAAATTTTTATGTTTTTTGTCTCCTACTCAAAAGCTGGAACATGGCATTAGTGACAATTGAAAAGAACTAATGAGGAAATATGACTACATTGCTTGCAAGAGGAGTGTCCTAGGAGACCTTGTTACTGTTTGTGATGTGCTTCAAACCCAAAAGAAGCTAATTGGAGCTGCCAGACACTGGTTTGCAAATCTCACTTTAAAGGACAGGCTCAATCACCTTAGAGGTGTGGAAAGAAATGTCCCCATTAGAGATGCATTAGTATGGGCTTGGTGAATTTCTAAATAAACTTTAGGATGTTCTTTCCTAAGCCACTTTTATATTTGAGTAATAGATATATCTTCAAGCAGAGGGAAAAATGCAACAAGACAAAAACAACCCCACAGATTTAAAACAAAAATTATGAAAAGGGCTGTAAAGGAATTGGCAAATAAGTACAATGGGGAGCTAGATATCTTTAAGACTGAATAAACATGTAGATCAAACCTTAAAACGTCTGAAATGCAAACACATTGTAAAAGGGATCTATTTAGGGGTTTAAGGAATAGAACTTCATTTTCATCATTTCTTGAAACTAAACAAGCCACCCTATATTATATAGCTTATAAATGGGCAAAAGCCTAAGAAGCTGTAACCCACAGACACATACAAATGAAAAAGGAATAAACAGGATTTATAAGATCTAAAGAGAGAAAAAGGGAGGAAACTTGGCCCAATCCTGTGCTACGAAAGCTCATCCTGACTTCAGGTCATTTAAATGATAGCAGAGGTCACCAAAACACAATTTGGCATCATATAGAAAGAATAATGATATTTGATTGATTTTTCTAAATCCTCAAATTGAGTTTACTGAAGAATAATCCGATCCCAGTGTAGCAAATGAATTGGCATGATTTACAGGTATATTCTGCTTTCAGAAAATGCCCTATATAAAAGATTTCTATTTACACAAAAAAGGCATATTTACAGGTAAACATGTACAAGATGAAGCAATTCAATAATCTATTAATAGTACATTTCCCCTTATTACATAGGACTATAATTGTATCTATAAGCACTCTATTTATAGTTATTTTTTCTAGTAATATAATACCTTAACCTCACAGAAATAAAATGCAGTATTATTGCTGTCTTTAACTTAAACAAGTGTACATAATGACAAATGAAAGACACAAGGCATCAGAATGATATGTGGAGTGTCCTTTGTATTTTATGATACACTTTCTTATAAATGTTCTTCTATTCTATCCCATTAACAACACAGTACCAAATATATACAAAAGTCAATTTTTCATATAAACGTCCAAAAATATTCTCATAGAAGAGATGTTCATTGCAAGAGAGTTTTTTTTTTTTTTTTAAAGGTTGACTTGCAATGAAAATGCTAAAGCATTTGCTCAAAGCACATTCTTAATATACCACAGGGGCAAAGACTAGCAGTGACATGCAAAATGTCACCAGCTCCACCAGTTAACAATAGTTATCTTGGGACACTCATTAAGTTCTCACTTACCAAATGTTATTCTCCAGAAAGCCAATATCTGATTAGTGAAATCTAAGATTAACTTAGTCATTTGCTACTTAAAACAGTGGAGAACTGATGCCCGTTTTGTCACACAAAGATAGCAAAAGGTTACAAAATGAGAATAGTAGGTGTTTTTTTAATGAGACTTTAATAAGTGGCCGACAAATGCACATGTTATTGAAACTTAAGGTCTACTGGTTTCTATCTTTGCCAACAGAGGAGTTTACACCTTTGAGGGAGGCAGAGCAGATGCTGTCATCGCTGATTCATTCTGGACCACTCTTCAGCTAAGTGTCTCTAACATCAGGGAGGTTTCCCAACTAGTGAGTAAGTAGGAGTCAGCACTGAAAAAAGGAGTTATACAACAACAATATTTTATAATATATTTAGGAGAGACCATTATAAACTAGCTCTTACAGAAATATTTTGTAAAACAAGTTTTAATTTATTTCTTAAAGTGCCTGAAAAATGTTCAGATAGAACGAAGCCTGCGCTATTTTAAAAACGCACATCTTCCTTAAGCTACTAAGAAACAAAATGGTTAAAGGCTCCTCTAAAATGGGTGGGGGGAGGGAGATTAAACTAACAAATTTGTGATAAACTTGGCTTTAATGTTTCAGATGTATTTAGCCAAAAGTCTTACTTTTAATTTTACCCATTGTTCCATCTTTTTACCACAATTACACTAAATCATTATATAACAGCTTGAGCTCACTTCTTCTAAGTATTCCTCAAAATATGCAAGAGGCAGAAAAAAGATTCTAAGGTTCTATTTATTTATTTAACTCAACCATGTTCTATTGAGTGTAAACTCTGTGTTAGAAATATTCAAAGATATAATCAGAAGGCCACATTATTTTTTTTTAGATGAGCTAAATAATTATTCTCCAACCCACTATACCCTGTTTATTTCACACATTAAGAAAAGCTTTTTTTTTTCAGCGTAACAGTATTCATTGTTTTTGCACAACACCCAGTGCTCCATGCAAAACGTGCCCTCCCCATTACCCACCACCTGTTCCCCCAATCTCCCACCCCTGACCAGAAGGCCACATTATTATAAAATGATGGCCGTAATGCTTATAACCTTGATAGATCAGCTACTATTTATTTTTGTTATTGTTGATGATAATATTCCCACCTAGGAACAGAAAAATCTTACCATTGAAAATTGTTATATTTCAGGACTAAAGGAAATGCTAGAAGAGAAAGGGGGAGGGAAATGTAAAGGTAAGACTTACTAATTCAGCCGTTTATTCGTTCTTCAATGGGGGAAAATGTAGTTATTTTGAAATAGGAAAAGTTACGAATACTCCTCCTTTTCAGCTTTTTGGGGCTCCATTAATTTATGACCAATAACTCTGGGGGAATCCAGGCACTGCACAGTGTTGATACAGTTAAGACTGGTGCTATCTTTATGGTTTCCTGGCATATTTTAAGACAGAGGACAGAAGAGAAGGTTTTTAGTATCCTACATCTTACAAAAATTTATTTTGTGGAAGCAAAAGCCCAGGCCCTTAAAAAACTCAGGAATATAAAAACATTTAAAACTATGGTCCAGTTTAGTGAATGATAACTCATCAGAGGCCACTTCTTTTCTGGAAAAAAAGTGAGGCAATACTGTGGCAGCTCTAAACCAAGCCCTACCACCACCACCACCAATAATAAATATCAACTTTAATAGTAAAGCTAGAACTATTTCAAAGAGATTGTTAGGCTTCCAAACAATTAAAATGAAATTTAGGTGGACCATTCAACATATAATTGAAAATAATCTTCCTGCCCATCTCTACCCCATTTACTGTAGTTGCTTTAAGTACTGATAAGAAAGTCTCCATCATATACTTTATGCTTTAAGTATTGATAAGAAAGTCTCCATCATATACTTTATAAGAAAGACATCATATACTTTATGCTCACCTTTGGTTTAAAACGGCTACGACTTAAAACTAAATTATTTTAGTGGGCTATAAAAACACCCAGAAGATGAGATTTTAGGCATCGTTCAGGAAAGAGTTAAGTACTTCCTTACCAGAAGACGCCACAAATCAGCTTTGTAGTGACTAATTGCCTCTTTAACCTCTGTACTCTGGGAGCTGGCCTATGCTTCAATACCAGTTTTGTGATAGAGCCAAAGACTGATGTTCAACATAGACCTCCCATGACCTACGTAGCCAAGGAGTTAACTCAGACAAGAAGCTGACAAAAGGTTTCCTTCTCACTTGGGAAGGCACACAATCTCTTTTTGGATAAGCCAAATTCTCAGAAGACTATAAAGCACAGTAGGTAAAGACAATTTATAAAAGTCAAAAGAACGGTTTCACTTTAGCTAACAATGATTCTAAACATCCAAATGTATCATTCAAAATTTTGTCTGAGAGATGGTTTTAGTGACAAGAAAAGAAATAGATTACTTATTTTAAAATGCAATGAAGAAAAAAAAATGCAATGAAGAGGGCACCTAATTCGATATCTTTGAAAGCTTATAATTAGATAGCAGTAATAAGACACAAAGAAAGGAGGTCAAACATTCTCCATTCCAAATGTTTTCTATACGCTTCAACCATTCATACTCAGGAAGCCTGTACTTTGTCATTCATTTTTAAGCTTAGAAAATTTTGGGCCTGATCAAAAGCCAAATGAACAATTTTTACAGGTGATTTTCAGTAGCGATTACATAAAATGTACATAAAACAAATTCTGCAATTGAGAAAAAAACCTAGTGAAGGTTTCTTGTTAGTTTCTCAAAAAGAAGGGATGAGGAAGGAGTTCTGGATTAGGAAGCTGGAAAAGAGTGAGCAGTGGCAACAAAGTAACCCACATAATTCCTCACAAAGAAGAAAAAAGAAAGATCACATGGGCTTGATGAAGGCAGGGACATTACATAAGTTTGACTTTACTAATACTCAGCTAGATTGAACTCTGAACCCTCTGAGGCCTAAGTATCATCACTGCTGAATTCATAAAACCGACGTCCAAAGCCCTGAAACTGCGGCTACTTTATTCTTATTTTCTCACATTATCACTGCATAATTAACATTCACATCAGAGGTAAAATAATCTTTGCTCTCCCATTTACAGGAAAGAGAGGAAGCAGGTCATGTTTAGTTGTGTTGGTACACTGAATTTACACAGAGAGAGAACTTTTTACTTAAAAAAAAGAAAGGATTATACTTCTTTTTCAAAAAAAAAGTACAAATATTTCTACAAATGACAATAAGGGATATCAACCAAGAATTCTCTTATGAACTTCTTTTTCAAAAAAAAAGTACAAATATTTCTACAAATGACAATAAGGGATATCAACCAAGAATTCTCTTATGAAAAGTATACAGTTTACATTTTCTAAATTCCAACAGAAGGATGTTGGCTGGTTTCAGTTAATTTTTATCTATCCGAAGAATACAGAAAAAAGGTCCTTCAAATTTTCTTCTTAAATAACATTTAAGTAAATATAATAGAATGAAATTTAGAAATTCCAGGGAAAGGCTATTGAACCTTACTTAGTTTTTCTGGCTACCAGGCCAATTCAGTAATTCCTAATATAAAGTCCATTTGCCTATAAAATATCCATCTCAAGGATTCTCTCTTAACTCTCTCCATCAATGAAAAGACTTGTTCATCAACCATTTAATTTATATTCAAAAGAGTATGTGGTATGTATGTGTGCATACATGTATATACATTTATGAATATAACTCTTAACAAATACATTTTCCCTTACCAACACTGTCATTAAATCAACAAAAATGTAATTATTATAGGGGCGCCCGGGTGCTCAGTGGGTTAAAGCCTCTGCCTTCGGCTCAGGTCATGATCCCAGGGTCCTGGGATAGAGCCCCACATCAGGCTCTCTGCTCAGCAGGGAGCCTGCTTCCCTTCCTCTCTCTCTGCCTACCTCTCTGCCTACTTGTGATCTCTGTCTGCCAAGTAAATAAATAAAATCATATATATATGTATATATATATATAATTATTATAAATGCACTTAGTAAAAGAATTTTAGCAGCCTAGCCCCTGAAATGTCATAATCACTAAAATCCAGGTTGCTTTGCTTGGACCCGTCACCAGTCTCTTCTCTATAGGGAAAAACTTCATCTCCTTATTCCTGGGGAGTGTGGTGGAAAGCTAATAAAACCAGTGTGTAAGACTGATAGAAACCATGGAGGGAAGCATTACTCAATTTCCCCTTGCAGAAAGTTGCAAAAGCATGGAGAAGGAAGGAAGTCATTTCACCATTTGTTTCAGACAGTGGGTACCTTTGCAGGCAACATCACATCAGACAGCCAAAGCAACACTCCCTAACCCAGTACTCAGCTTTGTGTTATTTTAAACTATAAATCAAAATGAACAGCACATCTCTGGCATATTTCTCAATGTTCTACTGTTGATTACAGTTACAGTTCTGTCTGCATAAGTAACAAACCATGTAGCAAAATGGAGTAACAATATTAAGATTCCTGCTCTACACACACAAAAAAACACTGCTCTCAAGTACCCAATAAAGGAACAATTCTGCTATTCTGAGGAAAAAGCAAGACTTGGAACTGAGAAGAGAGTTTATTGTTTTTAAAAGAAATGAAATCTTGCCATTTGCGACGACGTGGATGGAACTAGAGCGTATCATGCTTAGTGAAATAAGTCAATCGGAGAAAGACAACTATCATATGATCTCCCTGATATGAGGACATGGAGAAGCAACATGGGGGGGTAGGGGGATAGGAGAAGAATAAATGAAACAAGATGGGATTGGGAGGGAGACAAACCATAAATGACTCTTAATCTCACAAAACAAACTGGGGGTTGCTGGGGGGAGGTGGGATTGGGAGAGGGGGAGCGGGCTATGGACATTGGGGAGGGGAGGTGAACCATAAGAGACTATGGACTCTGAAAAACAACCTGAGGGTTTTGAAGGGTCAGGGGTGGGAGGTTGGGGGAACAGGTGGTGGGTAATGGGGAGGGCACGTTTTGCATGGAGCACTGGGTGTTGTGCAAAAAGAATGAATACTGTTACGCTGAAAAAATAAATAAAATGGAAAAAAAAAAGTCATTAGTGGAATAAAGAGGTAAGAACAATGCCAGGCATTTGAAAAAAGGACATCAGGTAAATGTGTTGTAATTCCACTGCTCAGTTTTGTGCTGCCATGGGTTGTGAGAGTATCATGAGTTCTACCCTGATAATGATAGAATTTTAATTAAAAAAAAAAATTGGAGCACAAATTCCTTTTTGTGATCTTTTACTGAAAGGTAAATGCACAATCATCAGACACACAACACACTCAAGCGCTTTGGCAAAATTGGGGGTTTTGGGGGAAATAATGGCAATTTAATGCCACATCATACTTTTAAAAAGGTGAAAGAAAATATAAAGGGCAATAGTACACGCAAGTTAGCAAATGTGATATAAACTCAGGGATATACTAGTTGAATTAGTGGCTTGACTTAAGGTTGAGGAAAGAATATTGTAGAGGAAAAAGAAGAAAACAATATATGCTATGCATAACAATAAAATATATAATATATGCAATAATTCTTGTTACATGTAACATTTATGTAATAATGAATATATAACAACATATTCATCTATTTCATCATTAGTAAGGGACCTGAATTTATTTTATCTGTTTACATATATCTGGCCTTATTCCACTAGAAATGCATACAAAATTATAAAAGAAATATTTAAGGCAAGAAAAGTAAGAAACATGGATTGTAAAATAGTGAGTCAGGGGTATACTCACCTTAAAGGGATTCGTATGATTCAATCCTAAAAAGCCTCTACAAGTGGGTTAAGATTTTGGAAAGGCTTTCAAGGAATCAAAGTAAAGAGAAAAGTATGATTATTTCTTAGATTCATAATATCAATGACTTTAAAAAAATCAGCTGTTCAAAAGAAGCTACAAAAAGACTAGATATGCTAAACTCTACCTCTGAAACTAATACACTATATGTTAATTAATTGAATTTAAATTAAAAAAAAAGACTAGATATGCTTGAGGCAGTTCTGGGGAAAGGCTAAGGTTTCAAGAAAAGTACCCAAATATTCTGCATCATTTAGAAAATTTCCTTTCATTTCTTAACACCACTATAGACTTAATCCACGAGAAACTGGACATTCAAAAAATTTAAAAATAAAAAGTATATTGCACATGATTAAAAACATAGTGTAATAATATAACAGATTTAGCTACATCAAGATTTTGCTAAATTTTAACATAGCACACACAAAATCAATCAGTTATGGATAATGGAAATATGTTTCAGATGCTCAGACTGTCAAAGTTGTGTGAGCATGTGTGTATGTGTGTATACACAGTCCCTGTATTGGGAATGTAATTCAACTTTTCTAAATCTTTTCTGTAAAATGGAAATTACAGTATCTACCTCCAAGGATTTTATAAAGGTTACATTTCATAATGTTTGCAAAGGCTCTTTTAGTTATTCAACAAACATTTACTAACCCTTACAATGCCCCTAACTGTATGGATACAAAGATGGATAAGCCAAGTCTCTTCCCAAGGGGTATTCAAATCTTGTCAACTTTAACATCCTCCACACAAATAAGACAGGGTTATTTAGAACAGAATATAATTTCCTAAGGTACATTTCTCAGAAAGCTAGCACTTTGGGGCTTTAATAGTTGGCATATGCAAGAAAGAAATGTATGGCTCAATAAGTTCATGTTAAATAACTTTTTTTTTTTCTTAGTAAAAGGAAAGTAAAGCACAATAGGACAGCACCAGGGACACAGTAAGCAATTAAACATTAATTAATATTATTTAGGCCCAAGCACAGAACTTGGCACATAAAAACATGTCTGTAGCAGGCTGAAGAACAGCCCTGAAAGATAGTAACTCCTGATCCATGGAACCTGTAAATGTTACATTTTATGGAAAAAGTGTCTTTGCAGATGTGATTAAATTAAGGGTTTTGAGATGGGGAAATTACCCTGGTTTATCTAAATAGGCTCTTAAAACAATTCCTAGTGTACTTATAAGATAGCAGCAGATGGAGATTTGACACAGGAGAGAAGGCAAAATTACTGGAGGCAGAGATAGGAGTGATTTGGCCACAAGCCAAGGAATGCTGGTAGCCACCAGAAGCTGACAAGAGGACTAACAGATTCTTCCCTAGAGCTCTTGAGGGGGTGGTGTGGTGGTGTGTGAAACCTTGATTTGGACCTTGATTTGGGATGTTTGGCCTCCACAACTGTGAGAGAATAAATATTTGAGAGTTTGTTGTTGTTGTTGTAAATAATAGAAATGTTTAACTGTACCTGTTTTGAGATGTTTCCTTTGGCACTTGGCTGTGGTTGGCGTTCAACCTGTCACGAGTGGCTTCTGAGAGCGCCTCGCTCGTTCCTCCACGGGCGGCCAAGTGCTTGCCGAGCCCCAGTGTCCAGGATGAAGACTTTGGGCAAGGGGAGGAAGGATACCTGCAGGAGACTGTACTCCCAGAAGCGCGAATGTGTGGGGAGCGGGCTCTAGGCCGCAGCCGGCCGGGACCAACGCCATGGACAAGGCAGGATAGGGCTCTCAGTTAGGTGGGGATCCGATCCTACCAGAACAGCTTTCTCTGTTCTGTCTCACTGACTGTGGTGCTCAGGGAAACCTGATTCACCTGTTTCTTCTTCTCTACAGGATTCCATTAAGCTTTCCAATAATTCTTTCATTTCTTCCTCATGACTGAAGAATCCAATTTTCTAGGCGGTTTTTTCTCTCTGGGTGTTTGAAAATTCCTCTTTCCCAAAATGTGCTTCAGGGGATATATATTCCACAGGTGGTTCTCTGTTCTTTGAAAACCTACTGCCCCTCCCACTCCACGACAGAGCTTTCCTGGGCTTGTCTCTGGGACATTTTATCTCAGCTGTCCCTGGCAGACTATCCCTCACAGGTCCTCCGGTCAGAATCTGAGTAGGATGAAGACATCTTCACGGGTGCCACATGGCCCTGAGATTCCAGGGGGTTGGCTGGGCATCTACAGGAGAACAGTCTGAGCCCACTACCCACATCACCCTTCTTTTTCAGGAGTGTGTTACACCCATAGTTTGGTTTCTTTTTAGAAATCTGCTATGAATGGATGCTATTTTGATAAGACTTCTACTGAATTTCAAGTTTCTGATTTCTTCCATTTTTGCATTTTCTAAGGAAATATCACTGAAATCACCAAAAATATTCCACGTGGGGTCTGGTTTTTCTTATTGAAGCTATTCTGCATAACAGGCACATTTTAGCTGGAAGGATGTGGTGAAGGGGAAGTAGAGAGCGCTGGAATGTTAACACCTATCTTTGTTCCCACTTGCAGCTGAGGCCAGGAGATGACTCAGCCCAGGCCATTCTGTGGGTGAGAGGGAAAGCCTAACAATGAAGCCAGTATCCTGGCATCATTTTAAGCTACTAAGTTTATAGTAATTTGTTATACTACCAACAGGAAATAAATACAGTGCCCAATAAATGTTATTAAACTAATCACTGGATTATATATGTGGCAACCAAGGAATATGATTTGCAAAGGTAATAAGTTAAATGCCATTAAGATGACATTACTGGAGGAAGCAAGATAGCGGAGGAGTAACAGACTGAAATATCATTAGGTCCCAGGAATTCAGCTAGATAGTTATCAAACCATTCCAAACACCTATAAGCTCAAAAGGAGATGGAAGAGCAGAAGAGCAGTAATTCTAGGAAAGGAAAATCGACCACTTTCTGGAAGGTAGTACGTGCGGAGAAGTGAATCTGAAGCAATGGGAAGACAGACCACGGGGGAGGGGCCGGCTCCTGGCAAGTGAGAGAGCAGTGGAGCACAAAACTGGAACTTTTAGAAGTTGGCTCCCCTGAGAGACATTGCTCCAGAGGCTAAGCAGGGGGTGGAGCCCTCGCAGGGACAGTGTGGTCTCAGGACACACGGGGTCAAAGAAAGACTGGGGGTATCTGAGTGTGGCAAAAATGCCAGGTATTGGAGAGGGGAAGCTGGCTACAGAGATGAAGACCAGGAGTGAGCTCTCACTTCAGGGTTACCTTAAACTGTGATCTAAGGCACAGTTGGACCACTGCTCTTTGAGCAGGAAGCCCACAAGGGGCAGATCTGGGGGAACCCCCCCCCCTTCTCCTCTGGGAAGAGCTGTGCAGGAGCGTGCAGCAGGAATCTGCTGGGTTTGGAGACTCTAAACAGGGCCGTGCACCAGAGACAGAAACTGTCATAGGCTGGGTGAGCACAGAGTGTGGCTGGAACCAGGGAGACAGGAGGGATTTTTTTCCCGAGGACACACTGAGGAGTGGGGCCCTGAGTACTCGGCTCCTCTGGGCCGGAGATTGAGTTCCAAATAAAATGAACTTGAAGAGACTCACACCAAGACACATTATAATTAAAATGTTAAAGTTTAAAGATAAGAATAGAATCTTAAAAGTAGCAAGAGAAAAGCAAATTGTCACATACAAAGGAGCCCCCATAAGACTCACCAAATTTTTTTTTTTTAAAGATTTTATTTATTTATTTGACAGGCAGAGATCACAAGTAGTCAGAGAGGCAGGCAGAGAGAGAGGAGGAAGCAGACTCCCTGCTGAGCAGAGAGCCCAATGTGGGGCTCAATCCCAGGACCCTGAGATCATGACCTGAGCCGAAGGCAGAGGCTTTAACCCCTGAGCCACCCAGGCGCCCCGACTCACCAAATTTTTTAGTAGAAACATTGCAGGCCAGAAGAGTAGCAAAATATATTCGAAGGTTGAAAGTAGAACACTTGCAAACAAGAATACTCGGTAGCTAACATTTAGGGCTGAAGGAGATACAAAGAGTTCTCCAGATAAGCAAAAGTTAAGGGAGTTCATTAACACTAAACCAGCTATAGAAAAAAATGAGAAATGGACTTCTATAAGCTGAAAACAAGGGTGAGGAGGAAGGAGCAAGATGGCAGAGGAGTAGGAGACCTAAATTTCATCTGGTCCCAGGAATTCAGCTAGACAGTTATCAAACCATTCTGAACACCTACAAGCTCAACAGGAGATCAAGGAGAAGAGCACCAATTCTAGGAACAGAAAAGCAACCACTTTCTGGAAGTCTATATTTTCCTGAGGTCATTGTTAGTCTTTTAGCATTTTGTCTTCTCACTCATCTGTTCTTCTCTGGACAGAATGACAAAACTGAAAAACTCACCTCAAAAAAGGAACAAGAGGCAGTACCAACTACCAGGGACCTAATCAATATGGACATTAGTAAGATATCAAAACTAGAGTTCAGAATGACAGTTATAAAGATTTAGCTGGGCTTGAGAAAAGCATTGAAGATACTAGAGAAACCCTTTCTGGAGAAATAAAATCACTAAAATCTAACCAAGTTGAAATTTAAAAAGCTATTAATGCAGTGCAATAAAAAATGGAGGCTCTTACTGCTTGGATAAATAAGGCAGAAGAGAGAATTAGTGATATGGAAGACCAAATTATGGAGAATAAAGAAGTTGATCACGAGGGGAGAATTTGAGAGATGAGTGATATCAGAAGACCAAACAATATTAGAATAATTGGGATCCCAGAAGAGGAAGGAAGAGAGAGAAGGGCAGAAGGTATATTGGAGCAAATTAGAGCAAAGAACTGCCTTAATTGGGGGCAGAAAACAAACATCAAAATCCAGGAGGAACAGAGAACCACCCCCCAAAATCAATAAAAATAGGCCAACACCCCGTCATCTAATAGTAAAACTTATAAGCTCAGAAACAAACAGAAAATCCTGAAAGGAACTCAGGACAAGACGTCTATAACTAACAATAGTAGACATATTAGATTGGCAGCAGACCTATCCACAGAGACCTGGCAGGCCAGAAAGGACTGGCATGATATATTCAAAGCACTAAATGAAAAAAAAATATGCAGCCAAGAATACTATATCCAGGTAGGCTCTCACTGAAAACTGAAGGAGAGATAAAAAGCTTCCAGGACAAAAAAAAAAAAAATTAAAAGAATTTCCAAACACCAAACCAGCCCTACAGGAAATATTGAAAAAGGTCCTCTAAGTAAAGAGAGAGCCTTAAAAGTAACAGACTAGAAAGTAACAGAGATAATATACAGTAACAGTCATCTTACAGGCAATACAATGGCACTAAATTCATATCCTTCAATAATTACCCTGAATGTAAATGGGCTAAACGCCCCAATCAAAAGATACAGGGTATCAGAATGGATTAAAAAAAATAAGACCCATCGATATGCTGTCTATGAGAAACTCATTTTAAACCCAAAGACACCTCCAGATTGACACAGTCATCTTACAGGCAATACAATGGCACTAAATTCATATCCTTCAATAATTACCCTGAATGTAAATGGGCTAAACGCCCCAATCAAAAGACACAGGGTATCAGAATGGATTAAAAAAAATAAGACCTATCAATATGCTGTCTATAAGAAACTCATTTTAGACCCAAAGACACCTCCAGATTGAGTGAGGAGGTGGAAAACAATTTACAATGCTAAAGGACATCAAAAGAAAGCTGGGGTGGCAATCCTTATATCAGATCAATTAGATTTTAAGCCAAAGACTATACTAAGAGATGAGGAAGGACACTGTATCATACTTAAAGGGTCTGTCCAACAAGAAGAGCTAACAATTTTAAATAACTATGCCCCTAAGATGGGAGCAGCCAATTATATAAACCAATTAATAACAAAATCAAAGAAACACATTGACAATAATACAATAATAGTAGGGGACTTCAACACCCCCTCACTGAAATGGACAGATCATCTAAGCAAAAGATCAACAAGGAAATAAAGGCTTCATGTGACATGCTGGACCCCATGGACATCACAGATATATTCAGAATATTCCATCTCAAAGCAACAGAATACACATTCTTTTCTAGCGCACATGGAACATTCTCCAGAATAGATCACATTCTGTGTCACAAATCAGGTCTCAACTGCTACCAAAAGACTGAGATCATTCCCTGCATATTTTCAGACCACAATGCTCTGAAACTGGAACTCAATCACAAGAGGAAAGTTGGAAAGAACTCAAATACATGGAGGCTAAAGAGCATCCTACTGAAGAATGAATGGGTCAACCAGGAAATTAAAGAAGCATTGAAAAAATGCACAAAAACAAATGAAAATGAAAACACAACTGTTCAAAATCATTGGGACAGAGGAAAGGCAGTCCTGAGAGGAAAGTATATAGTGATACAAGTCCTTCTCAAGAAACAAGAAAGGTCTCAAGTACACAACCTAACCCTATACCTAAAGGAGCTGGAGAAAGAACAGCAAAGAGCCTAAACCCAGCAGGAGAAGAGAAATAATAAAGATCAGAGCAGAAATCAATGAAATAGAAACCAAAAGAACAGTAGAACAGATCAATGAAACTAGGAGCTGGTTCTTTGAAAGAATTAATAAGATTGATAGACCCCTGGCCAGGCTTATCAAAAAAAAAAAAAAAAAGAGAGAGAGAGAGAGAGAGAGAGAAAGAGAGAGAGAGTGTGTGAAAGGACCCAAATTAATAAAATCAGGAAGGAAAGAGGAGAGATCACAATCAACCTCAAATAAATACAAACAATTATAAGAACATATTATGAGCAACTATACACCAGCAAATTTGACAATCTGGAAGAAATGGATGCATTCCTGGAGACATATAAACTACCAAAACTAAACCAGGAAGATAAAGAAAACCTGAACAAACCATAACCAGTAAGGAGACTGAAGCAGTCATAAAAAATCTCCCAACAAACAAGAACCAGGGCCAAATGGTTTCCCACGGGAATTCTACCAAACATTTAAAGAAGAATTAATACCTATTCTCTTGAAACTGTTCCAAAAAATAGAAATGGAAGGGAAACTTCCAAACTCATTTGGTGAGGCCAGCATTACCCTGATCCCAAAACCAGATAGAGACCCCATCAAAAAGGAGAATTAGAGGCCAATAACCTGGATGAACACAGATGCAAAAATTCTCACCAAAATACTAGCCAATAAGGTCCAACAGTACATTAAAAGGATTATTCACCATGACCAAGTGGGACTTATTCCTGGGCTACAAGGTTGGTTCAACATCTGCAAATCAATCAATGTGATACAATACATTAATAAAAGAAAGAACAAGAACTATACAATACTCTCAATAGATAATGAAAAAGCATTTGACAAAGTATAGCATTCTCTCACGATCAAAACTCTTCAAAGTGTAGGGACAGAGGGTACATACCTCAATATCATCAAAGTCATCTACAAAAAACCCACAGCAAATATCATTCTCAATGGGGAAAAACGGCTTTTCCCCTAATGTCAGGAACATGGCAGGGATGTCCACTATCACCACTGCTATTCAACATAGTACTAGAAGTCCTAGCCTCGGCAATCAGACAACAAAAAGAAATAAAAGACATCCGAATTGGCAAAGAAGTCAAACTCTCACTCTTTGCAGATGATATGATACTTTACGTGGAAAACCCAAAAGACTCCACTCCAAAACTGCAGAACTCATAAAGGAATTCTGTAAAGTGTCAGGATATAAAATCAATGCACAGAAATCAGTTGCATTTCTATACACCAACAGCAAGATAGAAGAGAAATTAAGGAGTCAATATCATTTACAAGTGCACCCAAAACATAAGATACCTAGGAATAAACCTACCTAAAGAGGCAAAGAATCTGTACTCAGAAAACTATTAAGTACTCATGAAAGAAATTAAGGAAGACACAAAGAAATGGAAAAAACATTCCACACTTATGGACTGGAAGAACAAATATTGTGAAAATGTCTATGCTACCTAAAGCAATCTACACATTTAATGCAATCCCTATCAAAATACCATCAATTTTTTTCACAGAGCTGGAACAAATAATCCTAAAATTTATATGGAACCAGAAAAGACCGCGAATAGCCAGATGAATGTTGAAAAAGAAAGCCAAAGTTGGTGGCATCACAATTCCAGACTTCAAGCTCTATTACAAAGCTGCCATCATCAAGACAGTATGGTACTGGCACAAAAACAGACACATAGATCAATGGAACAGAATAGAGAGCCCAGAAATAGACCCTCAACTCTATGGTTAACTAATCTTTGACAAAGCAGGAAAGAATGTCCAATGGAAAAAAGACAGTCTCTTCAAAAAATGGTCTTGGGAAAATTGGACAGCCACATGCAGAAGAATGAAACTGGACCATTTCCTTACACCACACACAAAAATAGACTCAAAATGGATGAAAGACCTCAATGAGAGACAGGAATCCATCCAAATCCTTGAAGAGAACACGGGCAGCAACGTCTTCAACTTCAGCCACAGCAATTTCTTCCTAGAAATATCACCAAAGGCAAGGGAAGCAAGGGCAAACATGAACTCTTGGGACTTCATCAAGATCAAATGGTTTTGCACAGCAGAGGAAACAGTCAACAAAACCAAAAGATAACTGACAGAATGGGAGAAGATATTTGCAAATGACACATCAGATAAAGGGCTATAAAGAACTTATCAACATACAGCCACCCAGGTGCCCCTGTAATGGTTTTTTTTTAAAGAAAGATTTGCCTTCTGTGCAAAGCATAGAATAGCTTAAATACAATCAGTTTTGATAAATGCATATATTTGTCTACTTTCTGCTATCAAGATCAAGATTGTTCCGGGGCACCTGGGTGGCTCAGTGGGTTAAGCCTCTGCCTTCAGCTCAGCTCATGATCTCAGGGTCCTGGGATCGAGCCCCGCATCGGGCTCTCTGCTCAGCAGGGAGCCTGCTTCCCCCGTCTCTCTCTGCCTGCCTCTATGCCTACTTGTGATCTCTCTCTCTGTGTCAAATAAATAACTAAAATCTTTAAAAAATAAAATAAAATAAATTTTAAAAGATTAAAAAAAAGATCAAGATTGTTCCTAACATACCACCAATTTCCCTTATGCCCCCTCCAATAAATGCTCATACCGCCCCCCACAATGGCAGCAAGAGTTGTAAATGTTTCATTATTTTTTACTTTACCACAGCTTCGTTTGACTATTCTAAACATGCATAAAAACAGAAATCAAACAATATGTGCTCTTGAATAAGGCTTTTTTCCCCACTGCATAAAGGTTTGAGATTCATCTATGTTATTTCATATTTCAGTAGTTTTTCCTGATTTTAAGTTCTAATTGACAAGAGGTACTCCATTATATGAATACATCATAGTTTCTTTATCCATTCTTCTCTGGAAGGGCATATAAATTATCTGCAGTTTGGCAGCAACTGTGAATGATATTGCTAGGAACATCCCTATATAATCTTTTTGTGGACATATGTTTTCATTTCTCATAGGTAAAACCTAGGACTCAAATTGCTTGGTCTTAGAGTATTAGTAGTATGTATTTATTAGATGATTAATTTTAGTAGAAACTGTCAAGTCTTCCAAAGTTTTATATGCCCACAAACACTTCTGAAGGTTGTAGTGCTTCCCATCCTCACCAATGTTGATGTTATCAGACATACAGTCATTCTGGTGAATATGTAATGAAGATTAGTTCAACATTAAAAAATCCAAAGGTCCTACCATGATGATAATTCTACTTTTTACATCTTTTTTTGTTTGTTTGTTTGTTTTTTTAGCAATCTCTATATCCAACATGAGGCTCGAACTCACAACTCTGAGATCAAGAGAGGGATGCTCTTCTGACTGGGTCAACCAGGTGTCCTGTTCTTCTATCTTTTAAGAAAATATTTACAAAATGATGAAAGATAATTGTAAACTAATCAATATTATAAAATTTATCTATATTTCCATAGTTTTTTAAGTGTACACAACATTAAAAGTATATATATAATATAATTTCTTCATTATGCAGACAATGCTTGGTATAAACTTTTTGCAATAGCTATTTGGCCCAGATGCAACATTTCATCTGCTAGGTCTTTGGGAAATCTTCAGGACTAATTCTATTCCTTTAATCATCTTTATTGCAGGCAATCTAACTATCCAACAATAACCAGGTAACTTTAGGAAAGAGGCCTTAGTCCTTTCATATATATTATCTTATGTGTTGCCTTCCGTATTATCTCTCATAAGTTTAACTAGAAGCTGGAAACCAATTTAAAATCAGCTCCAAACAATGACTTCCTCTTTAAGCATCAAGCTTTTCATTTCTAGCTGACATGAATATTTGGTGGAAGACATTACATAATGTTGTGACTTTGTGACTTACAAGGTAGACTGCTTATTCTATCATCAAGAGCACTGTGAAAAAAAAAAAAATATGTGGCCAGAAACTGGATACTGGATTAGGACTCTGGCATTAGTCAGCAAATAGTAAAAGCTGGATACCATGGATCTCTCTGCAGAATTTTCTTCAATTACAGAGGATAAAAATAATGGAATTTTCTTTCTTTTACTGTTTCTAATTATTTAAGTGAATTGCCCAATTTTAAGAAACTTGCAATCTACTGATTTTCATAGCTACATAAAACACATATAAAATAAAAATCTTCACTGAAACATGCTGGAAACCATGGACGTTTTCAAATAGATGGCTAGTACTGCTGAAGAGACAAATTAGAGATTCTCTAATCATAAGTGAACACAGAACAAAAAAAGATCAAAGAGAACTTAACCCAATAGTTTATCTTTTTTCACTCCATTGTAAATTTTATTTACGTCTCACATACAGTGACTAACCTATGACCTAGCTGATTTGTGCAAAGCAACCAAACACCAGGTATTTAAAGAACTCTTTGTAAACACAGCTTCCAATAGGAACAAGGAAAGAAACAGTCATACATCTTTTAAAGTAAAGGTTCAAGATATACAAAAGTTCATGGTAAGCCATGCTATGATGTGTCAAGCACATATTTGAGGATTTCTGCTACATGTGGAAGACCTTTCTCATGTATCATATAAAGATAACTTGAAGGTATTAATAACTTTATGCATATTACTATAAACCCTACATGATCAAAGTCTGGTATTCAGTGAGAGAAAAATTTCACAAATATGTAAAAATATGGTAAGAATTCTATGAGTTACTGTATTATTTTTCATAGTATCTATTTAAAAATGAAACCATGGAGAAATAATTGCTAAGTTATTAACTCTATGAAAGCTTTCAAAAGTAATTTTACACATTGAACATACATTATTCAATTATCTCATATAACTTTCAAAACATTCAACCTAATACTTTTTAAAGTAAACTTTAAGTGCTGATTAGAATCAATGTTCACACATCCCTGCAAGGGAGAATGAATGCATGTCTATTGCAAAAATTAATACAGGCCACAAATCTGTAAGTTTGGGAATCTCTCTTAATAGCTAGTATAACCAGTATCAAACATTAATTATAGTCATTCAGAATTATCTGGGGAAGGAAGGAGACTTAATGGCCCATGGGTTATATATTCATATAAATAGAATATGGCCGTATTTGTTATTGAGTCTAGCTTCCAACACCCATGCTCAGTCACCCTGAGTCTGGTCTTCAGCCAAACACTAACTCCTCTATTCTTGGAATCTTAAATTTTATTGCCTTATTCAGGCCACATTAAGGAGTATAGAGGCCATGAAGTCCTGGGGGAAAAACTATGGTTCCTCTTCCATCTGTAATTGTGTAATGATTTAAAATTTCACTAAATTGTACAATTCCTGAAAGGAAGACCAAATTTGTTTTTTGTTTGTTTGTTTGTTTGTTTTAAATTTGTTTGGTTGTTTCAGATTGTTTATGTTGTCCTTCTGGTGCTAATATCCTAAGCATGCACTTGGTCTGCTTAACAGTAATCCAGTAGAATCCCTGATCTTGTAGCAACTGACTGCTACTTGACTGCTACTTCACTGGGAAGACTATCCCCCCATTTTATGGATCAAAATGATTTTGCCGCTTTTTTTTGTTCAAGTTTTGTCCCCCATCTATTCTTTCAATGTAGACTGAAACACCAGGTACTCACTTTTGGCCCATATATTCTACATAACTATGTGATTTGGTCCACTGAACACATGTATTGCCTAGATGGTTTCTCAAAACACTATGTCTTCATGTATTTAGACTCACCAGAGCCACAAATAGACAGCCCAGCCACATTTTGTATGGCTGAGTCCGTGTTTTAAGCAAATATCTGAATATGATGCCTTTAGATCAGACATGTGCTCTCAGTTGTTAACAGTCCCCACCATTCCCTAATGAATACGTTTGATCCACTTTATTCATTTCTATTTGTTGTCTGGTTTTTATGGACGTTTAGGTTTGCAACCCTTGAAAATACCATGTATATTCATCCATGTGTGTTTAAAACCCTTAAATCAGTGCTGGTCTCTTCTCAGACTGACCGTTGCTCCTGACCCCTAGTTCTCCCTCCCCTCTGTTGTGATCACTGTCTGAAGTATATGTCACCACCCTGACTTGACTTCTAGTTCTGACCTTACGCAGGGCCCAAGTTTTACTCTTCTTTGATGTGATGCTCAAGGCAGGTTTGTTGAATGAATGAGTGAAGGATTGGTGCTGATAAGATGCTGATAAGACAAGTTGTGCCCTTGTATATACTTAGAATGCTGAATAAAAAGAACAAATGCATCATTTTTATTAAGAATATGTCACAAAATAGGGCATTATTTTTAGGCATAAGGACTAGATCGTTTGCAGTTATAAAGAGAAACATCTATGTTAAATTTGGCTAATAAAAAGGATGAAGAGCACATAAAAACAAAATATAAAGGGATTTAACAGGAGAAAAACTGTACACGAAGATCCATAAGGTTCAAGGATAATAATAAGATAAGATAAGATAATGGAAACATAAAGTGGGTTCTGCTAAATTTCTTTTAGTAGAAATATCGTCTATACTAGATAAGCCAAAATGATTGAGCAGATGCTATAATATTCATTCTTAAGCAAACAAAAGAAGCAACAAAAAATAATAAATTTTTAAAAAATGCTATGACTACTGAAAATTATAAATTGCTATTAATTTCAAGGAGCTCACCTTCTTGATATTGGAAAATATTTACCTAAGGGAAGTAAATTCATTTTCCATGAAAAGTTCCACTTCAGGACAAAGAAAATATCACAATTTGTCAATGTGAGAGTAAATATCAGAGTAAGAAAATAAATGCAGGTTCTACAAGGTATTATTTTCAAAGAAGGTAGATGAGGTAAACAACATGGTTTGAAAGTGTTTTTTTATTTAAAATACACACCCTTTAACACTTATTTGCTTACAGAATTAAGACAGTGTGTTTACTAGAAGGGTCTGGAACACACTTCTTTTTAGTGTAATTTAGAAATGTCAGTGCTTTCAAGAGACAGAATGACAGGCTGCTATGGAGCACAGATTCAGCAGTCGGAATGCCAGGAAGCAGACCAAATCCAGACTTGGGGACTTGAGCAAGTTACCAAGCCTCCCTGTGCCTTGCTTTCCTTAACTGCACAGGGTTGATAAAAACATTTACTTCAAAGGCATTTTGTAAAGACTGAAAGAAATAATATATGTAAAATGTTTAGAATAGTGCCTTGTACATACCAAATGATACATGTGTTAGCTATTGTTACTTTATTTAAAATATCCATTATCTCTAGACATTATGTCCCTCCTGTTTTAATGAAGACATATCCAGCATCACCTATCCAGTACGTTGCTAAAACACAGGAACCCAATTTAATCAAGTTCCTATTTACCTATCAATTCATAGGCAATATGGGGGGTTGGCAAAGAGCAACGTATTTTGTGGCACTGTAAGAAGACAATCAGCTAAATGCAGAATGTAAGAAATTTGGCAAGACAAATGATTCATGATTTTCAACAAATAAATGACATGCAAAAGCAGAGGGGTGGGGGGTATAATTCACCAAAAGAAACTTAAGAGATGTATCAACCTAATGCAATATGTGACCTAGTTTGGATCCTAATTCAAATAAACAAGCCAAAAAAAAAAAAAAGTTTTAAGAAATTACTGTTATGTTTGTTAGCTGTAATAATAGTATTGTATGTGTACATTAAAAAAATCTTTATCTGTTAGAGATAGTTGAAAAATTTAGATATTTCTAAATCCGGGACTTTGTCCAGGATTTAGTTTAAAATACTCCAGGGGGGAAAAAAAGTTTGGGGAAAATCAATTGATGAATAAGAATGGCAAAATATTGGTAATTACTTAGTTTGGGTGATGGGTACACAAAAGTTCATTGTTTGATTCTATATTTATGTGTGTTTGAAACTTTCCATGACGAAGTCTAAATTTTACAAAATTTAGTGTATGGTGGATTTAACACAGGTTTGACCTCAAGTCTCTTTATGGCAGGCATATTTGTTATTCTAATTATGCAACTTAACTAAATGTTATAATAAATTAAATGTGAAAGGGAAAAAGAGATAATTATCTTTATAAAACAATGTTGAATGGTTTGTATATATTTCATAAAGGCAACTCACTAAAAAATGCTTTTGAATTAGGTGTGAGATAATCTAAAAAGTTTAGGGGAAAGTCTATAATATTTAGAAGGATTTTACTTATATTGCTTCAAAGTGTCTTAGTGCTCATTCCACTTTAATGTACTGAAAGCTGGAAATCACTGATGATACAGTTGGGGTTTATGGAGAGAATGATTCGAAACTCCCATCAGCATGCTCTTATACAAATAAAAGGTCTTGGTCCTTTAGCAGAAGACTGGTGAATAAGTAGGCATTTACAGAATTTTAAATGATGGAAATTATTGAAATATTTTATTTTACAATTCCCATCCTCCCCCCTTAACTCCTTAAATCCCCATCAGGGCAGAAAAAAAGGGTTTCTACTAAGTTTCAAGTTTTTACTGTTCTTTAATAAACATTTTGGACCACTTTTTAAGTTAATGAAATCCAAAGATTACTTCTGTTTTAAATCCTGTTCAAAACATTATTTCAACTATTTAAATTAATTGATTGATTCGTAACATAAGATTCAAGAGGTATAGATTGAGAAAACGATATGATGTTTTACAGTTTTAAAATGAAGGTCATATTACCAGAATGATAGCCTCAACAAATCCAGAACCTGCAGGCCTTTCTAAATTGCAAAAAGCTGTATTTTGCATCTGACCAAAGACAAAATATACAGTAAAATGTATTGATATCAACTAAACTCAGAAAATGACAAGTTATTTATTTATATTCTGCCTACTTGACGAAAGAATTGACAATAGCTTAAAATGAATGTAAATTTTCATTTTAACTAGTCATTAGACAATGAGATGATGACTTTGAAACGGCTCTAAAAGGAAAAAAAATGCTTAAAATAAGCTTCCTTTCTGAAGCCAAGTTATGTAAAACATCCGAAGTCACTATAATAAAATACCAGAATTTAAATACACTTTCCTATTAAAAATTATCAGTCTTCATTTGTACAGTTGAATATCAGCACTAGCATAATTCTGAGTTTTATTTGCACACTTTGGAGACAATAGTATAATCACAGAAGGCTACCCCAAATCTGAGTCTGCATATTCTAATAAACTGAGATAGAAAAAAACTGATCTAAGTAAAACATATTTTGTTATAGATTTGATTTCATTATAGCCCCTATCTCAGAGCCCCTGGAAAACATGACAATGCAGCAGATCAGCATAAAATGAATACATAATTAGTGCTTAAGGCCCCATGCCAGAATTCCTCATCATCATAAATTTCAAAATGATATTGTTTGATGGTTTATTTAAAAATAGTAAAAATGTTGAAACACATTACTTTATATCTTGGGAAACAAAATAGAAAACTTATAGTTTCTCTAAACTGAACTTTTAAAATTATAAGAAGTTACACAATTAGGTATCATAAAAATCTTGAATTATGAATAAGCACTTGGAAACCCAACACTGCCTTTTAAAACTATGGTAGATACTATGACTGCTGTCTAGGAGCTACCTCAATCACAGCCACAGCTAAGAGTTTCTGATCATTTGGAGCTTCTACCCTCACTCTAAAAGCAGTTTATTTATAAAAAGAAACATGGACTTAGTTGTCAACTTCCATATCTGGCTGTGGGAAGGCTATGGGGAAACAGATACACTTGTAGCAGGAACATAAATTATCAAAACCATTCTGGAATGTACTCTGGTATTACTCATTTCTTCATTTTATGAACTTATGGACCAACATACATGGGCATAGGGATATACTGGATCCTAGTGACACAGGATGAACAAGACTCAGAAAAATCTCAGTGACTATGTCCTATGACCCAGAGATTCTAGCACTGCAAACACAAATAGAATAGGTTAAATAACTTATGGTATCCAGATGTAGGCATGTCGTAGGATGATATATCTTTTCCTTGACATGTCAAAATTTCAAGAAAGAGTGTTGAAATAAAGTCACAAAGCCAGCATGGATAACACAATCTTTTCTATATGACAGCTTTTTAATATTTCTTACTTATTTTTAAATTGGTTTGGATTCAATATCTTTCTTTCAAAACAGTGTCATTTGCCAGATGATTTGTAGGAATAAGCAGATAATTTCTGAGGTTTTGTGGGCATGAGATTTTTACAATGAAAGTTGACCACCAGACATTAAATATGTAAGAATATAAAGGCAGAGTGCAGAGTTGGGCATGTAGGAGAGATTTGGTTTGGATATTTGGGGCAATAAAGCAGCTATTAAAATTGTAATAATGTATTAATAAATATGAAGCATTACAGCACAGGACTTGGAATCAGAGTTCTAGGTTCTAGGTTCACATCTGGTTTTGTCTTCTGATGTATGACTATGGCCCAGGTTATTTAACCTCTCTGGTCTCTTGCCTTAATAATAAAATGAAGATAATGACTTCATAGGGTTACTGCAAAGATAAAATGGTATAATACATGTGTAGTGATTCATATTCATAAGTGAATCAATTATTATTTCAATTGGTAGCTATCATTAATACTTGTAATTCTTCTAAATCAGAAAATATATATTTGTAAAATAATTTAGGGGTTTTTTTCTTTTGTATTTTATAATTAAATTTAAAGTATTAAAATTATCAACATGGGAATGTTCCTCTTTCCAACAAAGGAGGCACATGTTTAATCAAACTTCATGATTGGGTATTAAGTAAAAAAAGATTTCTCATGCTATGGTTTTGATACAGTGCTGTGCTCAGAAATTTCAGCATACAGAAACTTATAGACTCACAGGCTCTACAATAAATTCCTATAAAAACATCTGGGAAGCACTCTTTGTCATCATTGATGGCATGAAAATAGACACTTGGCCTATGATCTCTACCAATTTAAGCATATCTTAGATGGAACAAAATGTTATCAATGATTTATATGTTTTGAAATCTTTTTTCAACAATACAATTTTAGGACTTTTTCTGTCTGCACACTTAACTCCTACAGGAAATTACAAAATGCCCATATAACTATTGGCACCTGGAAAGTGAATTCTGAATAGATGGCTGCAATTGACAGAATAAGCAGCCAAGGCTTTAGAGACGTATCCCAGAGTAATCTAGATCTTTTTCCTAAATATCCAGTAAGGAAATGGAGATTTATCAAAAGACAAGTAAGCGATCTACCACCCAAAAGCATTTTGCAAGTGCCTTCAAAACCCTCAGTCCTATTCAAAGAGGTCAGGTACACAAATGAAGAACTTAGGCAAAAAAGTGTTTGACATAATGTAAGATAAACATATGTGTCAAAATAAATTTTAAAATTTGTTTTTAAAAACAGACAAGCTTTTTCTTCTAAACTATTAAAATTTCACATCAGAAATTAATTTCAAAACAAAATGCTTTAAGATAACTTGTACAAAATTTCAATGCCAATAGTCTCTTCATGTTGTGAAATCAATGATTTTAATAATGACATGTATTTAATGTAACAGAAGAAATTAACATCATAATTTTCATGTTAAGAATTTAGAAAGAATTAGTTTCCCATAGTTCTAAAACGTAGTTTTAAGTGCTTCAAAAACACATTTTTAAAAAAATCTTTCCCATTTAAAGTTCCCAAAGACTTATAAAATTTTAACTCCATCTCTCCAGTCTCTATAAATTCTCTTTTTGGAGCCTTTCTGATGCATGGATTTGATCTATATACAATTCAGCTAAAAATTAAATGCACAATCTTCAAAAACTCTAAATCTCTTACAGTTGTGCTGTTGAAGGTGAAAGAACTTGTATACAAATGTTTAAAAGTATATAAACCTTCCTGTGTAAGATGGAAAACAAGAGGCTCAGTACTTTTTCTTAAATCTGTCCAAAGGGATTTTGTTAAAATAGCATGCTCTTTCAGCAATCCTATTACAATAGACATTTCACTGGAAACAAAAAGGTTCCACTGTCAGAGTAGTAGTCAATAGTAATTTTACTACTACCAAAAAACAGAATTATTAACTGGTCCTTCAAAAATCTTTTGAAATTGGGGTGCCTGGCTGGCTCAGTGGGTGAAGCATGACACTTGATCTCGGGGTTATGGATTTGAGGCCCAGGTTGGGAGTAAAGATTACTTAAAAAAATAAAATCTTAAAAAATTTTTTTTGAAATTAATTACGCATCTATTATCTCAGTTTATACTTGAAAACACTGTGTATGATGGTTTTATTTTCATTTGATAATTGGGGGGACTAAGTTATAGAGATCTTAAGTCCTGGGGGCAATAATATTATATGTTGTGATAGTTAGTAATGAGTTAGTAATGGAGTGAGACCAGTTTACTGGCTCCTCTATCTAGGACCCCTCTGTTAGACAATGAAACAATGAAGGTAATTAACATTAGTGAGCATTCAGTAATTGGTAATTTGCTAAATATTTGCCTATTTAATTCTGTGAAATACTACTCCATTCTACCTAACATTTTACATCTCCATTTTATAAATGCAGAAATAGGAGCTCAGCTGCATTGGTATATCTAGTAAGTGGCAGATTTAAACTGAGGTTGGCATGATTACGATTACAAAGTTTGTGGTTTTTCTCTAAGAGAAAAGATCTTAAAGCCAGAAATAATTCCGAAGCTCTGGTATGCACTCCATCCTGACCAGTTACCTACATGGACACTCACTTATACGACAAAGGAGAGGGGGAAAGGAACTCAAAACACCGGGTAAATGTGGGTCAGGTCTGCAGCTTCTTATTATTCTGATACTCCTATACTTCTTCCTAAAACTGAATTCCTAGCCTTGAGACGCATCTATAAAACTTGCCCCTGGAGACTAAAGCAAGCTAGGAGAAGGGCAGACTTTAGGAAGAAAAATACTATAAGAAAAATACTTAGCTGAATACTGAGAACAGCCAAAAATATTGTTTGCCAGGATGTAGAGACTTTACACACACAAAAAAGACAGACTTCATTCAAAACAGTTGAAAAAACAGATCCGTGGGTCATAGTGCATATAAGCACAGAAAAAGCCCTGAGCAACATTGCAGAACAAAGGCCCACTTTGCTTGGCTTGACCAAGTGTTCCCAAGTGTAAGAACTTACACCCAAGTGTAAGTTGTTCTAGGGAACAACTGATACTTCAAACTTGCCTCTTAATCTACACTGTATTTTTCTCTTACAGTAATTACTACATAGAGGAATCTTTAGTACATTATCCACTAGGTACAGATCTGTAGTATATTTTCTAATGGTATAGACAAGGAATAGCCCCAGGGCAGATGAGACTAAATGGCATAATCTCTGGAAATTAAATCTGGCAGGGCCTTAAGGATCTTATCATCCCTTCATTTATGTATGAAGAATCAAGAGCCTAGAGGGGTTGAGAACCTACTCCAAGGTCACTGGGCCTTGGAAAGTGGCTGCACTGCTAATGAGTGATGGCCTCTCCTCACCACTTGGCCATGGTGCCTCAGTCGGTTAACAGGTCAGAGTCTTCTCATCCAGCACTTGCCTGGCATTCTCTGCTGGTCTGGTCCAGAGCCACCAGGCTAAGCAGGAGTAGCTCTGGGCATCGTAAAATATTGCCTCAGGATGCTGTTGTTCTGCTTTTGTGCTCTGCTGCTTTGTTCTCCAGAGGAACGGTCCCAAACATCACAGTCATGTTGCAATTTTGAGCATGAAATGTTTGCAGTGGGAATATCACGCAGGTGTCTGACATCTTAGATATTTGTTTCTAGGCTAATATAGCCACAATTTCCCCCCAAGTACTATATTGACAGGCATTTATGACACCCAAGAGTGTTTCTAAATTTTATAAGGATAATTTGGGGAAAAAGTCAAGCACTTTTCATCATATCTGCAGAAGGAGTGGTTTTAAAGTGGTTTTCTAAGGGAAATAAATATATATACCTTGGAATTCAGGAGGAAATCATAAGTTTCTATATATGCAGTAATATTTGCTAAGTATATATCTACATTTTATCTAAATATCTTTATATCAAAATATGTGTATATAGAGACATAGCACAGCTAAAAAATACACTGATCGGTATTAGTAAATTCTGTTTCATGCCATTTTTCAGCTAGGTGGAAATTAAAGTTTTTCCTAGAGTTGATTCAGTAATCATATTATTTAAGAAATTAATCTGGTTTGCATTATAAATGGTAAAAGAGATACAGTGAAATCACATGGACATTCCTCTCCTGTTCAACCAATCCATTATTTGATATACTAAGCTCCCAGCTCTAATAAGTCTGTGGGACACACAGCACTTTTTTAAAAATATTATTTATTTAAATCAATTTAGTTAACATATAGTGTATTATCAGTTACCGGGGTAGAATTTAGTGATTCATTATCCAGTGCTCATTCCATCAACTGCCCTCCTTAATGCCCAACACCGAATTACCCTCCCCCTGATATCCCCCAGAGCAAGCCTCAGTTTGTTTCCTAGAGTTCAGTGTCTCTTATGGTTTGCCTCCTTCTCTATTTTCATCTTATTTTATTTTTTCTTCCCTTCTTCTATGTTCATCTGTTTTATTTCTCAAATTCCACATATAAGTGTACTTGTACAGTATTTGTCTTTCTCTGACTTACTTCGCTTTACAAAGCACTTTTTCACCTATTTTTTTTCACCAGGCAGAATGTGTCACATGCCAGCAAGTTCAGTAATCTCTCATGTACTAGTCCGTTAGCCACTAGGCTCCCACCATGTAGTTACACTTCTGAAAATCCTTTTCAGAAAACTATCTTCCCAAAGCTCCATTCAACACTGAAAGCAATGACCTCTGATCTCTATATTTAAATCTCTAAATTCACCCATCACTCTCTCAAAAACATAGCCTTTTTTGGTTTTAATTTTTCTCATTCCATCCAGGCCTTCACACCCTATGTGTTCCTTCTTCATGTGAGTCAAACTTCCCCACTTTCATCCCCACTCCCACACACGAATTAAATCAGTCTACACAATACCACCAAAAGTGGAGGTGACAAAAAGACCTTCTGAATCCTCCTAACTTTGATTTTCTACAACCTCAAAGCCCTGCCCCATAGATCAGTGCAAGAAGGTTGAGAATCACAGACCTGAATCCAAACATATTCAAAATAAGATGGTTGTTTACTATTATTATTTTTTAATTCCCTATTTTCTATTAATCTCTTACTCATTACTCTATTCTCTCTTCCTCCACATTTGAATTGTACCACTGAGATCATTTATGTCTTTGGGAAAAAAAAAAAAAAAGGTGGGGGAAAAGAGGAAGAATGATAGGAGAGAGAGAGAGAGAAAGAAAGAAGGAGGAAGGGAGAGAGAGAGACTGAGATTCATTAAATGAGGGAGGGGCTGATTCCTACTGCCCTGAATAGACCCCATCCACAGACTGCTCTTTCTCTGGCCCACTCAATGCATAGCCATAATAATAAAACTTTATAAAAAGTCTGACCCTGTAAAGACTTTCCCTTTCCCTTTGAGTTCTTTTTATAATTTCAATATTTAAAGGCATTAAATGAAAAGTCAAGTTCATGAAGTTATTCTATATTAGAACTCATTTTCGTTATGCCACCATTCCCCTAACTGGGCTATGACAAGAATGTACTAGTACCAATTTTTACTCCACATGATTTTGTTACTCTTTGAGCACAGCATATAAGATGGTACCCAGGGCAAGAAATCCTGAATACTTTCATGCATATATATTTAATTAAGATCACAACTTCCATTGTTGCAGGTGTGGGCTTCCTTCAGTCATTTAAGCACTCTAGACTTCATTTTTCCTACTTTAAAAAAAAAAAAAAAAAGCCAGGGGAAATGCTACTTATGCATAAAACACTTTGAGCTCCCCAGATGAAAGCCCGCATATATAAGTGTGATGCGTGTTTATTGCCTCTTCTCTGATGAAAAGTGGCAGCCTTCTGCTTGAAATGGGATTAGAAATTCTGACTATAACAGAGAAGCGAGAAGCACAAATGAGTAACAAGCAGTCAGAATAAATAAAATTGAAAAGATGGAGAGCACTCCTTTTACAAAAGGAACATCAGTTGTGAAACTTGTGGTTTAATTTGGTATGCTTTCCACTTTTAAAAAATTGGGCTCAACTGCATGTATAATGAGCTACAAGCAGAAGGTACATTCAGTAGTACATGAATAAAAAATGACCTTTTCATTTGCTCTTCCGTAGCTTGGCATTCCTATATTATTAAAATATAATGTATTAAAGATTAAGTAAGCATATTAGCATACAGACATCATGCTTATGTGGCCATGGATATAAGGGCTATCCAATATAAAGCTAGAAATTCAGTTATATAAAATTCAGATTTTTAACAGTATAGATATCAATTAAAAAGAACACAAACTTTCCTAACAACAAAGTTGGCTATTGTGGCAAGAATGGAAAAGAAACGAATGAGGAGAGAATCTCTCAAGAGAGCCACAAATAATAATCACAAACTATTCAGTAGCTGGGAGTAAGCTGGATTCCATGTTATAGAAAACCTATTAAATAGATAAACTCCCTAGCCTAATGAACCTAGAGTTCTCAGTCTAGGATTTAAAATCCTAAGGCAATTTTCATGCCAACATTTTTTGAGAGAATAAACTGTTTACTAAATATTCTTCTTGTATTTATTCCTTCTATGGCTTATTTTCCTTTCTTGCTTCTTCTTTTTCACAATATAATACCCAAATTTAGAGAATTTTAAGAGTTCACAAAGAAGTAATTATAAAAACACAGCATAAAATTATTAAATCTCCAAAGGACAAGCATTCTTTTCACCTCATTATTATGTAAGCAATACAGCTTCATAAAAGAAAATTTGGGGTTTAGAAAAGTAAAGGGAGAAAAAAGGAAATAATCCTATGAGTCTAATGCAGTCACCGATCACCTCTTATGTATTTCCTCTTACTGTTTTTCAATATGTAGCTTTCCGTGTTTGTGTATGTGTATGTTTTCTTTCTTGTGTCTCATGCACTGTTAGGAGACACAATGTTATATCACACTCTTTTCGTCAAGAAACAATTTAAACCCAAAGCATGTGTGTTTCTTCTTTACTTAAAGTACATTTTTTCCTTTTAAAAATTGCTTTATCGATCACAATGGAAGGTTGACATTCCCCAGAACTTTGTCATTTGTCCTACAGACTGTTCCCCAATGGCTTGAGAAATGGTCTTATTTAAAACACTGGGAGAAAAGGAGATGCCACAGCACACTGGTATCTAAACTTGGCAAGGCACCATCACTTCTCCTAATCCTGTCCAAGGACTTAGCCTCCTGTCTCATTTACAAGAAAGCCTGAGGTGAGGTTCAGTGTGAGGCACAGGCATCTTAGCTTAACTTGGCTTTTAAAGACCTGAACTGTCAATATTCCACCCTCACCGCCTCCCATCCTACTGTTAACCTGTGGAGAAACAAGAAGTCCACCCTTGAACTACTATCCCTAATCTGTCAGATTCATGAGTGAACGGTGTCTACGGGTACCTATAACAAGCATGATTTGGAGAGAAATTCCTTCATATGTATATTCATTAAAAAGAATAAAATTCTTCCCTAATTTAGGAAATTAGGGAAGATGAAAATCAAAGAGGGAAACTAAACTGAAAAGTTGAAGGAAGAAGCAAACCTTTCCTTTTAAAATGATGTAAATATGAAACAGGCATTTATAACAGATACGTCTTTCTTGTTTTCTCTGTCGTTCTCTTGGATGAAAAACAACAGTGATTTTTTAAAACAGTTTGCTATGAATAAAATTTATCATCTACTGATGCATTATTTCTCACTTTCCTTTTCATATTATCTCTCAGAGATAAATGGCAATAACAAAGACATTAAAATGACACTAAGAACAGCTTTTTATAGTTTTAATTATTTTTTCCTTTTTGGCAATAAAAATGATGTGGTACGCTTACATGTGTTATCTATTGAGAAGCAATAATACTGTTTAAATATTCATAATTGTGGAGATAATTTTTACTTGATATTTTAAATATGAAATAGATTGCTTCTGGTCCCTAGTATAATGGCCCTGTTTATTAGTATATATTGTAGACATACCTATATTTATGTCAGTCAATCACTTACTGTGCTTTTTATTCTATTCTGAAGTATTCTGCACAGATAACATTCTTTCATGAGTCCATCAAGTTTCACTTTCTGAGAAATAATATCACAATTTCTAATGTAGATAATGAGCACTCACTTTCCCACTTCTCTTGGGATTTAAGCTCATTTTAGTCTATGAAATAACAACTAAAGAGCTGAAACTAAACTCCAAGGCAAGGGAGACCCTGATGAGCGGCAAACACCACGCGTATCCAGCCCTGTTACAGACGTGGAGCAGACCTGGCATCTCTGGGTGCCGAACAGAGGTTGGGCAGGCCTCTCAGGGGCAACGCTTCATCTGGTCACCAAAGTTGGGACTCCAGGAATGGTTTTGTGCTTATGGGGAAATTGAGACACCTAGCTGGGATAAACTCATGAAAACTGAACTCCTATAATGCTACCTTATTAATTTACAATGTCAACTCCCCCATCCAATACAAGCTGGATCTCTGGATCTCGTCAGATCAGGGCATTCTCACCCACACAGGAACTCAGAACAGAGTTTGTGAGACAGCAGTTTAGACATAAAGGGCTTGGTGGTCTTTTCTCAGGGTGCCTGGGCTTAACTGGTTTGGGGCAGTCTTCCTCCCTGTACCTTTCTTCGGTCAAAGGTTCTCACCTGGCCTGTTCCTTTTAGTTTTACTTTTCAACATTCTATTTATTTTTAGATATGTATTTTTAGACATTTTACATTTAAATGATACAGTTGTAAGACAGTGAAAATGAAGTCTGCCTCCACTCCTCTTTTATCCCTAAATGCCCCGTTTCTCTCCCTGGAGGCTAGCTATCTACCCTATTATTAATTTCATGAGTAGCCTTCCTGAGATAACTTAGGCATTTACAAATATATGCCATATGTGTGTGTGTGTGAGTATACATGTGCATGTTATCTATATACATATTCATATGTATGTGTATATATATAATTTGTCTCCCTATAAATTGCAGTGCATACACGCTGTTTCTGCATTTTACTTTTTTTTTTCTTTTTTAAGAGTTGAGTCTCAAGATCATGGGGAGAACTTTTCTTTGGACATTTTGCCAGCTTCTTTCTGTTGGATTTTTTTACTGCGTCCCCTGATTGTGCTTTTGTTCCCTAAACTATATCTTAGGTACATTCAGTTCTTGTTCTACTGGTTTTCACCTGAAAACTTTTCTTGGGCTTTTCATTATTCTTCTTTTGTCTTTGACAGTTAAATTCTTGGACTTTATCCCCTGAGAGGTATCTACTTATCAAGATAAGTTCTGTAGGGGACATACCCAATTCAACCTCCAATATCAGTGGGACCAGAAAGTCTGATGGCAATTTCCCAGTGATCTTCTAGTTCTATTTTTTTTTTAACCTAAAGAATAAGGCACGCTCATAAGTAACTTGTGTAGTTGGATTATATACCTCTCTAGGTATCTTTGACTAGAGAATAATTTCAGCTTCTAAGAGGCCTAGACTGTGGTTAAGTACCTGAGATCATTCTTTTATTCCTAATAAAATACTTAACGTCTAAAAGAAAGATGCATTTTACTTTCAAACTTTCTATACACAGAATTGTTTAGTTTTAATATGTACATTACAAATACAAATAACACAAACAATAAATATCCTTAAATATTATTTTACACACATGGTTGTTTATCTGCTAGATAAATAGCTCAAAGTAGAATTCCAGTCAAAAAAGGTATGCACACTTTTTATTTAGAAAGTATTGCCAAATTTTCCTCATGTTTCATAATGGTAAAAACTTGAAATTCAAAAAACACAACATAGCAATTAACCCTTTCCATGTTGTGATTACAGAATGATTTAATACAAATTTTTAGAGGAAGAAGACAATTTGAAATTAATAATTTTTTCTTCTAGTTACCCTCTTACTTTCAAAACTAATAATTCAAGGTGTATATTTTATTACAGATCCCTGGACAACAAGCCATCAGTCACAAGGAATACACTGCCTGATAGAGAGGAAAACGAAAAATACTTGGGATTGAATATGAAAGAAAGGATTTTAAATCTGGGTTTTAAAAGAGGGACTTTTTTCCAGTAACCTTCAAGTTACAGGGCTAAATTCCTCTCAAGCAAGAGGTGAAGAGAAAAGAGAAGAGGAAAAAAAACTGAGAAAAGTGAAATGAAACCACAAGGGCTCTTAGAACTAGAAATCCTACGGGTACTGATAGGTCTCATACAAGGAAGGGATGGTAACTGAAGGAAATGTGGACAGTGCCGGGAAAGGAATGGCTGCATAAGGAGTCAGGGGACTACTGAAGGTCAGGCTTTTGGCAGGGATTTTCACTTACACCTTTCCTGAGGAAAATGTCTTCCAAACGCTAAGAAGGGGAAGCGCGGAAGAGAAACTGGACAGACCTAGGCTCTGAAACTCAAAATGCCTTTCTTGAGGACAACAGAGATATCATGATACTGATTTTAAGGAAGGTTATGAAATCTTAGCGATCACTCAGAGTCTGCTAGCTACTGCTGTCTGTTATTAACTAAGTCACTACACTGGCCTATGAAAGTAACATTTTAAATCTCTAAGGTATAATAACCATTAATGTTAATTTATGTAATATATATGTAAACCAAATATATAGATTATCTTTTAAATCTTTTTTACTTAAGAAGTGTGGGATATATACTTGGCATTGTCTAATACATGGATATGACCCCACTGCCTTATTATTTTACTTAAAGTAAAAGCATCGATCATAGTAATTATGACTTCCATTATAAAGTGACTTCAAACAACCTGAATAATTCTTGGGAACTATAATATAATCTTTTAAACTTTATACAGGAATTTTCTTTAATAAAAGCAGGATATAAAATAGGTTTCAAGTGTGTAATTTGCATCTAAAATTTGAGGACAGCATCAAAATATTAAAGTGTCCTTTTCACTGTGTATCATTTTGGAAGGTGAACAATTACAATTTCCCTCCATTTTATTATCTGCTTTACAAACTTGCATATTGTCACAAAGCTACAACCTGTCTTATAATATTTACCTGAAGTAAGATTTAAGAATTTCTCTTTTATTCTCAATTATTCAAAACACAACATATATGCCTTCAGAGTATGATTTTCTGATAGTATATGAAAGTAAATGAGATAATTTTATCTTAAATTAAATAAAGCACTGGATCTTGAAAATAAGAACTGAGCATATAAGTGTAAAAGCTAAATAACAGTTTAAAGCAAAAATATATTTTACAAATGGAATTATTTAGTTTGTCTTCTGAAAAATGAATTATTAATTTTCTTCTTATATCTACAATAAAGCAAGGTCACAGTATCCTACAACTCTGAATCAACGCTATGTTTTAAATAGATGTCCTAAAAGACATAACTAGCCTGTATCTCATAGAATAGATATTCTAAAAGAAATGAGGTAGATATCATTAATAATTTACATAACAGAAAAACTTATTACAACCATGTGGAGTTTTTATGCACTAACTATATGGTATATCTGACTCTTGTGAAATAGTACCTACCTCATACAATTTTACTGTTATACATGTACTTTTTTTTTTTTAAGATATTTATTTATTTGACAGAGATCACAAGTAGGCAGAGAGGCAGGCAGAGAGAGAGAGGAGGAAGAAGGCTCCCCACTGAGCAGAGAGCCTGATGTGGGGCTCGATCCCAGGATCCTGAGATCATGACCTGAGCCAAAGGCAGAGGCTTAACCCACTGAGCCACCCAGGCGCCCCTATACATGTACTTTTTAAAATCTTCTGCCCAAGAACATACATATCATTGTATTCCTATTGGTAGGCACCAAACCTTATTAACAGTGGAAGTTCAGTAAATGATCACACAATGAATACTGAATAAATGAACTGACTAAAACATTTAATTTTCAGCTAAACATGCAAAAGCACTCCTAAAGTAAGTGGTAAAATAAGAAAACATACTATTATACGTGACTAGAAAACAAAAACTTAAAGGAATAATTATATTTCTTAGAACATTAGTTTCTGGAATCATGGAGCTTGAGGGTCTCTAGATCACACAAGCCCTTCGAAGGCCTGGAAGCAGCCTTGCATTGTATGAGCCTCATAATATGTTTTCATAAAGTTTTTTTGTATAATATTCTTACTGAGACTACTACACATTTGGAGTCTAATTTTTTCTTTGTAATTTTGTATTTGATTTCGTAAGGGATGGACGGAAAGTTATAAAAGCAACAGGCTCCATAAACTCGGATCTGCATCTCCATAGTTTCCTAACACCCTGAGGACAACCTAACACAGGAATGGAAATGAAATGAACATTTGGGCAGGTAACAAAGATTTAGTTTACATTCATAAAGATCTGTCACTGTCTGCTGAAAAATCAAAACAGGGCCAATTCTAAGCTATGGGAGAGCACGGTATTCTGAAATACACTTTATCATCTAACCGATCATGTGGTGAGATTTCAATCATGTATCAGCACATTTTCTCAGATTGCAGTTTTCTTTTCTAGTAATTATACTTGGACATTTATTGACAGTTAACAGCTGCTCTAGTACTTCACTTCTTTTACTTCATGTGTTGACATTTCACATTTCCTCATATTTTCGATAGTTTAGAGTGCTTGAAGAAAACAGACACTTTGATATTACTTCTTAAATTCTTAAATGTTTCATTCAACATGTGAAAATATCATAAAGTTGTTGATTTCTGCCTCTGTGATCTAACATGTTTCATTTAAAAGTGTACAGTAATTAAACTACACATGTAACATTCACTTTTCAGTTAAATATTTTGACATACTTATTCTACCAAAATATCTAAAGTCAACTATCATGAAAGCATCATGAAATACTTTGAGTCAATGATGTTTTTGTTAAAGCTAGCATACAAAAAAGTTCTCTTTACACCAATAAAATATAAATATTCCTAATTGCTAACAGACTTTTTCTGACAAGTGTTAGCCCAAAATGAATATTTACAGCCTATGCTGAGAATTGAACGCCTGGAAAATAGCATTTACAATGGAAACACTGACACAGTTTTAACCAAAAGCAAAACAAAACAAAACAAAACAAAACCCAAAACACAAACTTGAACATTCGTGCTAGCTAATGGGGTGATTGGAATACTCTTGGTCTTGGAATAATGTAAGAAAATATTTAAAGAACATCTGATTCCACTGAAAATAAGATCATTAGATTTCTTGTTAAAACAAATGCCTAAAGGTATGTGATATTTTATACACACACACACACACACACACACCATGGTCTACAGCAAGAAACATTTTGATCCTTTTCATAGGACATTTTGTTATTTGGAGAGCAGAAGCTAAGAGAAATAAGAAAAACTTACTCTGAGAACATGCCCTAAAATTTACAACTGAATCATATTTACTGTAACTATAACATCATTTGTTTTTCCTTCTTCTGTCATGCTGTATCTACATTAGTAAATGATTTTGTATTTTAAAAGGGGGATATTAAGGATTTAAGGACTCAATTTAACAGTTGGGCTATTTGGGAATGTATACTTTATTCAGAAAATAGAAACCTTAAGGACATAGTTTTTTTAAGGCAAAGAAGATAAAGAATATGAATGATGTCTGTATATAAAGAAATAATAAGGGAAAATCAGTTAAAGGATAATGTTGTATAATCTCTGTTAATGTGCTTTTGTTTATGCATCATGTCAACAGTATGTATACATTGAAAATGAGAACTCATAGGAGAAAGTCACAAAGAAAATTATTCTCATTAAAAAGTTAGATTCCGTAGCCTGTCAATCAGGATATCACGACGTAAACTTCCTGTTGATCCATGGAGGAAAGGAAGATTATTTTTCCAGCACCCTTCCCCCTACCTTGGCCTGGTTAGCATCTGTAAAGAAAAGTGTCTTATTTTTCTTGGCTTGAGAGGGTACGGTGTCCCACACAGCTGGAGGCAGAAATGAGAGCTGACGACTCCTTACATATATCTTTCTAATTTCAAAACCTTCCTCATGCAGAGCCTAAAACCAAATTCTATAGTGCTGACAACTGATTTTTTTTTTCATTTCATATTCTAGACCACTAACTATAATTATGCTTCAGCTATTTTGACCATAGTCCTCCAGTGGTAAAATAACAAAACTAATCTGTAGAATGTTTCTACAAAGAGAATTATCCGTCTATGTTAGCTGCTTCATTCTTCCTCTGTTGCTGTCCTAAGATATTTCTTTGGACATATGGCATATATTTCAATCTACACTATTATGCATTAGAATGGCGGATTAAGTAGAAGTTCTTTTCCAAATAACAGATTTGTAAATGAATCTACCAATGTTGGAAATCTCAGCATACGTTGATCTGTTGCTAATGACATTCCATGACACCCAGTAAGGTCCTGCAGAGCCAAATTTGGTAAAAGATTCAATAACACACCTAACCTTAAGGCTCTGATCATGTTAACAGCAGTTTTCGTCAGGACTACATTTGTCTTCCTGAAGTGTGGCTGTCTTTGGAAACAGCTGTTAGGTTCAGAGACAATAACTTTTAAAGATACTCCTAACATTTCTTCCCTATTACTAAAAATCTTATCTTTCATGCTAGCAAATGCAAAGAGCTTTTCATGATAGCGTGAAGAAAGAGAGTGCTATAAAATGAAAACTGAAAAATTAGACTGTTCTTAAGTCACCGACAGGGTTTATTTCACAGGGGTGTACTTCATCACTACAAATGCTTCGAACCCATCTCACAAGATGCATCTGCTTTCCTGCTGTCATTTCTACTGCATAAATCAAAACACTACTCATTAGTGTAAACTCATTAGGATAAACCAAACCTCAATTGCAAGGATCTCAGCATTTTTTAAAACATAGATATAAAGATATCCAAATTAATGTCACTTAATTAAAAATATGTAGTTTGCTTTGGACGGTTTTTACTATACCCGATCCTTATTATCGGGACTAGTGAGATTAAGATAATTTAGGGCTGAATAATTCCAGAGTGCAGCAGAGCATAAAGGCCTTCTAAAATAGAGAGGCCCAAACCCATAATACCCACTGCCATGTAACAACCACTGGGAAATGCAATTTTAATTTGCAGCAGGATCCTAAGGAAACACTTTGCTGTAAATAAAAGTGAATCCTTAAAAAAAGAAAAAAAGAAATTTAGTAATTTTGCAGATGAAGCAGACAAGGCATTGCCATGACACTTTTCTTTTTAAAACCAATCACATGCAGTTTCTTGGTGGAGAAAACACTCTCTGAGTTACTTAGAATCCAAAGCATCTTGAGATAAAATTTCACAAAATGAAAGATCGGTTTGTGAAAATACTGTTACTGAGCGTACAAACAGCACTACCGTCCATAGGTAGCACTACTGGGGACAAATTCAATGGTCTCCCTGGAATTCCCAAAGCATAAGTTGGTGGAGTTGCCAAAACAAACATTTTAACATTCTGTTTTGAAAGGAGAAATGCAGGCACTAAGGTTTTCATGATCCTACCATACTCAAATGAAGTCTACCTGTGTGATGTTTTCAGGTAAAAGGCAATGGAGCAGAATCTGTAACAGGAATCACCTGCTTTAGGACTCAGAACATCTGAAAAACAAAACTCCATTTGTGTCCCATGTCTCACGTGTAGACTTGACGTTAGACCAAAAATTTCACTACTGACATCTCCAGTTGTGAGGCGGACTTCAGCAAAGTAAATGGATTGGTCCAGTCTCAATCTAGGTCCAAACTGACACCAGTCTGATTCCAAGTCACCTTCCTCATCCACAACACCTGTGAGTAGGTGAGTGGTGAGAGTCATTCTGTCCTCCTCGAAACTTGCTTTGAGGTCACAGAAGACGTAGCTCTCCTTCTTTCCAAGCCTAATCTTTTCGGTCCCCTGTTGATACTGCGATTTATAATACATAAATACATTTGGTCTTCCTCCTTGTTTCTAGCACAGAGCCCCTAAAACCCTTGGAATATCCTAAGTGGTAGGGGAGATAAAGGTGTCTTTTGTTACGTTAATGAGGTCAGTTTTGATCCTGAGCCCAAGGATGGGGCCTGGGAGCCAGGAGAACCTACACTGTGATTAGAGGGTTGTAACTAACTTCCTGTCATTGCCCCAACCCACCCCTGGGAGGGGAAAGATGCTGGAAGTTTAATCAATTCCCAGTGGCCAATGGTTTAATCAATCATGCCTGTGTAATGAAGCCTCCATAAAACCCTCAAAGTATGGGGTTTGGAGAGCTTCCAGGTGGGTGAACATATGGAGATTTGGGGAAACTGGCCCATTCAGAGACAGCATGGAAGCTCCTTGCCCTTTCCTCAGACCTTTCCTTCTGCATCTCTTCCATCTGGCTATTATGTCCTTTCATATATATCCAGAGTTATATATAATAAACCAATAATCTGGTAAATAAAATGTTTCTCTGAATTCTGTGAGCCACACTAGCAAATTAATCAAACCCAAGGAAGGGGTTGTTGGAATCTCCAAGTTACAGCCGTTTGGTCAGAAGCGCAGGTAACAGCTGAGCTTACAACTGGCATCTCAAGTGGAGGGCAGCCTCGTGAGACTGAGTCACTAATTTATGGGATCTGATGCTCCCTCTGGGTAAACAGTGTCAGAACTGAGTTGAACTGCAGGATACCCAGCTGGTGTATGTATGGATGGATGGATAAAGAGCACTGGTTAGTATGGGAGAAATTCCCAAACGTTAAAACTGGTGATCGGAACCCTTACCTGCTCCTTCAAGACCCAACCATTTTTTCTCTCTCATTCCTCTCTCCCAATCTCAGTCAGCCTCTCTCTGTCTCTGTGTTTCTCAGATTCTAAAAGGAATGTCCCTTATTTTACCTAGGAAATCATTATCACACATTTTCCCTTTCCCTTCATGATTACAGGCCAAATCATTTAAACTTGCCGTCCTTTCTGTCTCATCTTTCATTAATTCCTTGGCACATTATAATTCACTTTCTATCCCCTACATTTTAGAGTATAGCTCCAGTAAAACTGCCTATCATAGGATTCCCTAAATCAAAAGCCTAGATCAGAATCTCGTCTTAACACAACTTCCACAATATCCAGATTTGCCAAATAACCTCATACATTAAAGCGTCTTCTCTTGGGCAGCATCAGATTGGTTCTTCACCTATCATCCTGATTGTTCTGAGCTTTCCAACACAATGCTGGAGGTGTTTCCTCAATCCCCTTGCATGGAGTGACCTCACCTAGTCTAAGTGATGGGTATATCATTCTGCCTGAATGACTCCTGAAGACATATTAGGCCCTGATCTTTATTATTAATCTCTATGCCTGCAACACTTGTCTACACAGACGTAAACTAAGATTCAACTTGTCTAAAACCCGTCATCATCTTTTTTTCCTCATACTTTAACCTAGCTAAAGTTTTAGAGAGTTCACTTAACAAAATGTAATGAGATAAGAACATGAAAAAAAATCTTACTAACATCCCCAAATTCTCACAGTACATTGTGTACATGAGAGAGCTATTACTACAAATGCAAGCATGAGTAACAAGAAGTCATGAACAGTTACACTGTCACGATCTGCAGAAACTCTCCCAGAAAGTATGACAAAGAAGTCCCCAGCCATAGCTTGATCTCAACCACTAACAACACTTTCTAACTCATTCCTCATTAACTCTTCTGCATTAGAAACACTTCAGATGTCTAAAGAAAGCTAAGGGGCACTCAGCTCTCTTGATATGAAATATGTTGCTTTTAGTGGAAAGATGTTATGGAGCTAGGAAACAAATAAAAGGACCCCATCTCAAGTGAAAAAGATCAAGGTATACAGCCTTTTTTCATTTACACTATTTTTGCTTCAAGAAGAACACTTTAAGTCCTATGTCAAGTTACAAAAATTAGAATGCCAGCAAGGCTATATTTTAATGATATTTCACAGTAATAGCTGGTTAAATGGCAAAGTAAAGAGGACAAAACGAAAAACGAAAAACGAAAAACTCAGTGTGTATACTCTTAAAATGAGTAACACCAAATCTTGGAGAAACTACACTTAATGGATAAAGACTGAACTGTACTGGTTTTGAAATTTAGACCTAAAGTGGAGACAAGGGATGAAGAAAACAGTATTTTAAATAGTTATTAACACCAGCTTACTTTCTGTAACATCTATGAAGACTTGAGACAGAAGTAAAATGAAAGAAATGTTACTCATGACTTTAAATACTACAAGTTATAAGGTATTATCTGTAGGGGCCTAAATTGAATTCAAAACCCATCATGAAAAAATATTACACCTGAGGAAGTGAAAGATAACCAAAAATGAAAAATAAATAAGTAATTAACCTGTTCTATCTGGAAGGCTCAGCAGATGACCATGACAAAACAGTAACAAGACTTTATAGCATAAGCAAGCTTCCCCCTAAATCCAATATGTTAAGGTCCTTATTATGGAAATCATTCAGTGCTATATTTAGAATATATCTTCTATACTTAGAATAACATAGATATAAATTCTTACTGAGGATTAGGTCAATCTCATGAAACCAGTCCCCAGAAGTTAACTATTTTTAGCTAGGAAAGAGGTAAGAAAAAAAGGAGGGTGCATTATTACAATTTTATGGTAATGGAAATACTATTGGAAAAAAATGGTTACTAAGAAAATTTTTGCAGTTTCTATATGTTTTATAATAAGCAAAATCAAGTAGATTTAAATCTTTTTCTTGCTTAAAAAAAAAGGGTAGGACACTGAAAGCTCTATGGATGCTCATTCATTCACTCTTTACCAATTTTTACCTATTAACCCATTAACTGCCAGACTTGGTACTAAGTAATAATGAAGACAGTACCTCTCCTCACACGACCAAACAAATACCATGCAGTATGGTGTGTGTCATCACAAAGGTTTTTGCGAAGGTGCTAGGGGAGCTTTGGGGAGATGCACCTAACCCTGCAGGTCTCTCTTGTTGAATGTGAAGGAAACTCAATTAGAAGTAGGCCAGATGAGGCTCTCTGCTCCTCCCAGTTCAACAGACAGCTGCATCTTCTGGTGCAGTGCCAGCCACCTCCCTAAGAATGAAGATAAAGGTGAAGGTCGGAATAAACAGATTTGGCCATTTTGGGTGCCAGTCACCCGGGCTGGCAAAGTGGATACTGTCACCATCAATGACCCCTTCACTGACCTGAACTACATGGCCTACATGCAACCACGGCAAATTCCACAGTACAGTAAAAGCCGAGAATGGGCAACTTGTCCTCAATGGAAAGTCCACCTCCATCTTCCAGGAGCGAGATCTTGCCAACATCAAATGGAGTGATGCTCGTGCTGAGCATGTTGTGATGTCCACTGGGGTCTCTACCACCATGGAGATGGCTGGGGCTCCTATGAAGGGTGGAGCCAAGAAGGTCATCATCTTTTGCCCCTTTGGCTGATGCCCTCATCTTTGTGATGGGCATGAACCATGATAAGTATGACAACTCTCTTAAAATTGTCAGCACTGACTCCTGCACCACCATTTCCTTGGTCCTCTCACCAAGGTTATCCATCACAACTTTGGCATCATGGACCACAGTCCATGCCATTACTGTCACCAAGAAGACCATGGATGTCCTCTCTGGAAAGTTGTGGCATGATGGCCAAGAGGCTGCCCAGAACATCATCTCTGCTTCTACTGGTGCTGCCAAGGCAAGGTCATCCATTAATCTGAATGGGAAGCTCATTGGCATGGCCTTCCATGTCCCCACCCAAAGCATGTCAGTAATGGATCTGATCTGCTGCCTAGAGAAAGCTGCCAAATACGATGACATCAAGGAGGTGTTGAAGCTGGCATTGGAGGGCCCCCTCAAAGGCATCTTGGGTTACACCAAGGACCAGGCTCTCTCCTGTAACTTTTAGTATTGCTCTCAATAACATCTTGGTCAAGCCCATTTCCTGGTATGACAATGAATTTGGCTACAGCAACAGGGTGCTGGACCTATGGTCCACATGGCCTCCAAGGAGGAAGAGCCCCCTGAACCACCAGCCCCAGCAAGAGCAAGAGGAAGAGAGGTACCTCAGCTGCCAGGGAGTCCTTGTCGCCCCTCTCCACACTCATCCACAAAATGCTGAGAATGTCCCAACCTCCACAGTTTTTATTCCAGATCCCTGAAAAAAGGAAGGGGCCTAGGGAGCCCTACCTTGTCATGTATCATCAGTAAAGTATATTGTACCCAGTCAAAAAAAAAAAAAAAAAAAAAAAAAAAGTAGGTTGAATGAAATGCCAATCAATTGGGTTCCACACAAAAGTAAGGTTTATTCAGGAATGGCTGGAAGTAGGGTTATTGAAGTCCCTTTCTCTGAGTCTCTTTCAACTCCCCTCTCTACACTGGCTTCATTCTCTCATAATCATTTTGGCCACAACTCAGAACCATGGCTGAGAACATCTGGGCTCACGCCCTCCCATCCTTTGCATTGGAGTGGTGAGCTTGAGCTGTATTCACAAATGATCAAGAATAACACTCTCAGGAAAGCTACCTTAGAGATTCAAAGCCAAATACATCTGATTTCTGGGAAGATGGTGGAATGTGAACAGCAAAGTTCACATGGTTAGTCCTGGTTCGGGAGGAACTGTACTTCCTGGACACGCTTACTTTTAGAAAGCTGGGTGTTTCCCAAAGAAATGTTTAGTGAGTATGGCTACTTAGCTGAAAAATAATTTGTATGGTAACAGGGCAAAGTGATCCTGAAACTCTCTCTGTAAGGGTCTTTTTGGAATGTTGGATATATTCCTAAAACAGGAAGTCTCAAGATATAATCACTAACTCCTGATTGAGAAAATAAAATATAAATACTGTATTTCATATTGTTTGATGTGATAAAAGCCACAGGGTAGAGTTTCAATGCTGTTGAAGACAAGACATTCTTTACCTGTATTTTAATCCTCTGTATTACACAAGGACCAGAGAAAGTCATTAGAGAAAAATAAAATAACCCCAAACTCAAAAATCCCATCATTATTAACCTCTGCTTGAAAAAGTTAAATGTGTAATTATAGGCTCACTGGGAAAACATAACCAACGTGGTTATAAAAAACTGTATGGTTATTTTGTGGGTGCGAGCAATGAGTTTTAAGGATTATCTCACAGGGGGGTTAGAAATGGCAAACCTGTGATGTATTTTAGTTTGCATAAAGCAGGCTTGTCTCTTGTTTACTACCCAGCAATTGCAATGGGCCTAATTTACACAACAATTACTTAGAAGTAACTCCTTTGAAATGCATTGTGTGATTAATTGACTTGGCTTCAGGAATGCAATGTTGTTTCTACATTGTTGTTCACTTCAACCTAATGCCCCCTAGAGCACAGATCCAATTAAGAAACAAGGCAGGGAAGCAGATATTAAGTGTAGTATTTCTACATGACACAGCACTTTTGTACAGGAGTGAACACCACCCTCTACTGTCTGCAGGCACTTGATTTATTCAGTGCACCCTTGTGACACTGGACGTATGGCTCATGGAAATGAACAGGATTTAAAGTAAATACCTTAGAGAAAAACTGAAACCAGATAAATTTAACTTAATAAGAGATACTTTTAAAAATGAAAGCCTAAAGGAAAACAAAAGCAAAAATAAATAATGGGGACTTCATCAAAATTAACAGCTTCTGCATAGTGAAGGAAATAATCAACAAAACTAAAAGGCAACCTATAGAATGGGAGGAGATATTTGCAAATGACATATCTGGAAAGGGGTTAGTATCCATAATCTATAAAGAACTTATAAAACTCCACACTCAAAAAGCAAATAATCTAGTTAAGAAATGAGCAGGGCACATGAATAGACATTTTTCCAAAGAAGACATCCAGATGGCTAACAGACACATGAAAAGGTGCTCACTGTCATTCATCACAGGGAAATACAAATCAAAAACACGATATCACCTCACACCTGTCAGAAAGGCTAAAATTAACAACACAGGTAACAATAGGTGTTGGTGAGGATGCGGAGAAAGGGGAATCTTCTTACAGTGGGAATGAAAATTGGTACAGGTACTGTGGAAAACAGTGTGGAGGTTCCTCAAAAAGTTAAAAATAGAATGCCCCTACAACCCAGCAAATGCACTACTAAGTATTTATACAAAGGATACAAAAATACTGATGTGACGGGGTACCCCAATGTCGACAGCAGCATTATCAACAATAACCAAATTATGGAAAGAGCCCAGATGTTCATCAACTGATGAATGGATAAAGGAGATGTGGCATATATAGATATAGATATAGATATAGATATAGATATAGATATAGATATAGTGGAATATTACTCATACATCAAAAAGATTGAAATCTTGCCATTTACAATGACATGGATGAAGTTAGAGTGGATTATGCTAAATGAAATAAGTAAGGTGGAAGAAGACAAATACCATATGCTTTCACTCATATGTGGAATTTAAGAAACAAAACAGATGAACATAAGGGAAGGGGGGTAAAAAGCAGGGAGGCAAACCAAAAAGACACCTAACTATAGAGAACAAACTGAGGGTTGCTGGAGGGGAGGTGGATGGGGAATGGGCTAAATGGGTGATGGGGATTAGGGATCACATGCTTGTGATGAGCATGGCTGTTATATATAGGTGATGAATCACTAACTGGTATTTAAATAAAACTGGAATTCCACTAACTGGAATTTAAATAAAAACTTGAAAAATAAAATAAAAATAAAAGCCTAACTACAGTTAAACTTAATTTTCTCATAGAAATAAAAAAGATAATGATCTGGTCTGTCTATAGTGACAGTAGAATTTTCTTCTGCCACTAAAAGTCTCTAAACAAATTGGCATCAGGAAACAATTCTTGAATTTCAACAGGGACCTGCATTTCCCATTCTGCTAAGAAGAAATCATCCACTTTGTTAGGAGAGGCAAAATCTCGAATCAGCAGAATCACAAAGCAAATGCCCTGTCACACAACCTTTGCATTTTGAGAAGTTAGGGTCCTGCCTGCTAAGATTACCTCCTCTAAGATAAAAACCATGTGACAGTCACAGGGTCTCCTTATAATTCTATGTACAGACAGTACTCAAGCTTTGCCTGGCAAATGATGTCCAAGTCATTGCCCCAGACCCTGCTCCATCTGTACCCTTCCAACTTCCATTTCCTTTTTGCCTCTCCAAGTAACTTTCTACTCTACCTGCTTAAACTCCAGCACTCTCTGGGCTGTAACTTCCTCAAGAAGAAAAAGCTTAAAGGCAACTCTCAATTCTAGACATACCTTGAGGAAAGAGGCTTCCTAGTAGAACAGATCTCTAAAACTGTTACCAGGGGAGAGCCCCAGAGGGTGAGAAAAACCTGAAACCAGGAAGCCCACAGTCTCAACTCTAGTCCACCTCTATCCCTAACATCTGACCTTGGAAACGATACTCAATGTCTCAGAGCCAGTTCCCTCTGGTACCAAAACACTATTTCTACTGCTGCCACGTGGCAAGAACAGTGGTTCCATCACATCCTGCAGGTTCACACTGCCTGGCTCAAATCTCACCTTGGTCACTTCCTGACAAGTGATGTCTGGTTTCTCAATTCTAGAATAGTGATACACCACACAGCATTGTTATGAAAATTAAATTACTTAGCATTATCAGTAAGTGTCTAAAATAATGCCTGACACATATTAAGTGCTCAATATATGTTAGTTGTTCTCATTGTTACTCTAGAAATTTCCACCCAAAGACAAGTGCACAGGAGCCACCTGACTATGCTGCCTGTTTCACAGTAGACAAAATTCCACATAGTAGTGATTTCTTCTACTTATTTCAAGTTCTCTTACTTCCAGTTATTTTTTAATTTTTTTTTTTTTAAGATTTTATTTATTTGACAGAGAGAAATCACAAGAGAGGCAGGCAGAGAGAGAGGAAGGGAAGCAGGCTCTCCGCTGAGCAGAGAGCCCGATGCAGGACTCGATCCCAGGATCCCGAGATCATGACCTGAGCCGAAGGCAGCGGCTTAACCCACTGAGCCACCCAGGCGCCCCTATTTTTTAATTTTTAAAAAAGATTTTATTTATTTGAGAGAGAGAGCACAAGCAAGGGGAGGGGCAGAGAGACAGAGGAAGAGAAACAGACTCCCTGCTCAGCATGGAACCCAACATGGGGCTCAATCTCACAACCCCGAGATCATGACCTGAGCCAAAACCAGAGTCGACATTTAACCAACTGAGCCACCCAAGCGTTCCTCTTATCTCCAGTTTTGGGAATATTCCTTCACAATCTGCTATGTGCTCTAAGAACATGAACTGCCATGACAGCCCAGAGTGATCTATAAATTCCTATTTGTAAAACATCAGAATAATAACAATAATGGAAACAAAAAGAGTGTAATGATGGCATCACTGTTTTGTCTCTAGTCTCTTTCGTAAAATTTATTTCCCAGCCTTTGATAAACAGATCAGTTTTATCTTGGCCAAAAGTAGTAAGAAAACATTGTGGAACAAAAGTGAAAATAGTTGAATTCTTGCAGTGCCTAGCAGGAAGTAGAGGCTTTCAGCAATATCTGGATAATAAAATTTGTTATTTAAAGAAATATTGCACTTGTCAGTCAGCTATTTGCATTTGTTCAGGAAGGCAACGTTGCACATCAGTACTGCTGAAATTTTATGGAAGTAATGCATTAATTGGTCTTTGCCTGTGACTGAAGTTGAGAGGCAATACAAGGAAAAACAATGGAAAACATACTCCCATAATAATGTTTAAGAAGGTATCAAATATGAAAAACCTGTAAATGGTTGAAAATATTCACGTAAGGACTGCAAGAGGAAAATAAAGCAAGAAACACTAGACCCCTTCTCCATAGCTTCTCTCTCACCTTCAGCTCAGAAAACACCCCCTCCACACACACATATTAAGGCAACAGCTATTTTGATCATGCACACGGGTATAAACATTTTCTATTCCTTCCCCAGTTCCATACGTACCCACAAAACATTGCTCTTTAGGATCTTCCCACTTGTGAAACAAAACATCAGTCTCACAGTTTATGAAACCATTAAACTATGGATAGCTTAAAGCATACTGGAAATGTAAATGTTCTCATAAAATAAAATTACACATAAACAAAAATATGGATGGCATAATTGCACCAAACAAAACAGAGCAGACAGCCATATGCAGAGTCCTGGACCTTGAATCCTGACCAAGCTTCCACAGTTTGGAGACCAGTGCTTAGTATCATCAATATGAAGGATCTGACTGACACCTCAGCTAGGAAAGGGGGGGTGGGGGGGGAAGCAACTTTGGAAATGGAAAATAGTTTCAGCCTGATTTTCATAAAAAAGGTAGAAAACTCACTGTGTTTAATCGTTTCTACTTAGCAAAGAATTTATCTTTCATATTCTTATAAAGTGGCTTTCTTCTGTGTTATCAATAAAAACTAACAGTGACCTTCCTCCTGGAAGGTTAAACTTCTAGCTTCTGTTTGAAACGCTAGAGTGCCTTTTCTCAGAAGAAATGCTACATATACGTGCCGCAAGCAATGAGAGAATACACCATCCCTCCGACCCTTCATTAGTCAGAGGATCTTGGCAACAGCAATGCTACTTGTATACGGTCTCTGCATGAAAAACTGTTTTCAAAGGTAACCTTGCCAAGGGCTATGTTCTGTCTTGGCAAAAGGAAGCAAACTTTACTTTTCTACCAATCGGTTCGCTCTGCATGAGAAACAGGTGCTAAGGTATGAAACGGGGCTCGGAGCAGTAGCAAAATAAAACTCACCCAAAATAAGTTTCATCTGGAAAAAAACACAACTCAGATAATAAGCCTGCAGGGCCGACATGTTTTTGCAAAATGCAAATCATGAAAACTGGTTAAGGGATTAAATGCTCTTTTGCAAAAATGACCATGGAGATTATAATCATTAATTAAAATCATGTAAATAATTTTCTGAAAGAACTCTCCCTTTTTATCTCATAGGTTTCAAACAGCCTAATGGTAAAAAGGTTTAGTCTCAGAAGACATTCTCTAATTAAAACCAGAAATCTGGTATAATTAATAAGTGTCAGTCTGCAATCTCAACCACTTAGTAAAGGCAGAGAAATCCAATGCTGGTGTTTTATAAAAACTCCAATAAAATCGCCAAGAAAATGAAATTTTATAGCATCTACTTCCTATCTGTACAATAGGTGTCCCAGATGTGACTGGGAACTTGTAAGTGGATAAATATTTTAACACTTACAATTCCTATATCCCGGTTTTATTCATTTTTCTTTGCTCTTTGGCCCCAGCAACAGGCCACGGCTAAGTCAGTCAGTCTTCTCTACGTCTCCGCCTGGACTACACTCCGGCATATGCCGGTGCTCCAGGCACAGTGGAGCACTCCCAGGACCGGCCTGAGGTCTCATAGCAGATGCTCCTTCCTGCCCCGGGCAGGGTGGTTTGCAGAAGGGATTTCCCCGGCCTCTTTGCTACTCCGCTACCAGCAGAGGTCAGTCAGAGGGGAAAAGCCTTTGGTGTGCTGAAGCTGACAAGGCCAGAATCCCAGAGAGTGGAGCCAAAGCTGCTGGATTAGGGAAACTGGGAAGTCCACCTGACCTCTGGGCCCCTGTTTACATGAGCCAGTTTAGTCCCTGACAGTTTGAACAGTGTGAGCGGCTGTAGTTGCTTATAACATAAAGAATTCAAACCACTATAAATGTAAACAAAACATCTGATTTAAATATGTAGGAAATTACATGATAGTGATGTTAGAGGTAAGATGTGCTGCTCAGTTCCTCCTCAGCAAGGGGCTTGCTGCCAAGTTTGGGGTATGGGCAGCACCAGCCTCAGCTGCTGACCTCTGCCACAGGGTTGACCGTCCTGCAGTGAACAAGGAGGGGACAGAAAGAACCACCCATTCAGCCCGGAACAGGCAATGCTGGTGACGGAACTCTCTGCAGGGCTGGCCAAGACCTTGCTGTGCCTGCATCACAGTGTGAACTTTGCCTCTGCCCAATCCTTCTTCCTGTCTACTTCCTTTCACAGAAGCTGATCCCTAATAAACACCTTAGACCCTGACCTCCATCTCAGTGTGTGCTGTCAAAGAACCCCAGAGTGACAGGCACAGTGTCTGTCCAAGTGCACATTGTAACATATTATAAAAAAATAAGAACACAGAAGAAAAACAAATAGAGATGCAAACCCATATAAGGAAAATCCTCACCAAAGGTCTATAAACAAAATGCGTAACAGATTTTCTTCTGTCCCGTCCCAGCCTTCCCATTTTCCAAACTCTTTTAGTAATACAGTCTCCTTCAGCCACATACAGAAGAAATCTGGGTAAGGGAGGAAGGCATTTTTTACTAAACTGAATTAATACAATTAAGTTTGCTAGAAACTGACGAGGCCTATGAGCAATGTGGTATTCCCCATGAGTCGCCAGTTTTGTTTTTAGTCACTTTGAATGTTGCAACAATAACCTTTTTCTCATTATTACCATTTTTTATTAAAGGGGATTTGATATATAATCTGGGTAAGATTTAAGTAGTGATGGGAAATAGATATTTTCAATCAAAATTTGCTATGAAGCAAATTTCTTTTAAGTGAATGCTATTTTTTAATTAACTGCCATTGTAAAGTTGGAGATCAACTGAATAATAAAAAGATCACACCTGGGAATGAAGGTTTTCTTTAGAACTAATATAGTTAAAGACATAAATAACGTCAATAAAACAACAATTTAGGGATTCTATTCTCATTGCCTCATCAAAACATTTTTTGCTCTAGACACCAAAGGCATTCACATCACAACTCCACGGACACTCCTTACTTACTTCTCTGAAGCATTATCATTCCCTTGACAATCTTCTTTGACTTCTACCAAACAACAACTCTTGGTTTCATTCTCTCTTCTCCCTGCCCTCCATCCTTTCCAGGTTCTTTCTCCTCCATGTAATCATGAAAAGACATCATTTCAAGCTTGGTCTGAGGCCCTTTGCCCTTCTCAATCTATAAGCGATTTCTGGCGTCCACACCACACCAGGATTCTAAAGCAAGATCTATCCACAGGTGACTACCACAGACATATACATAATCCACTCATATGCAGACCACTCGCAGAATGCTTCAGATAAATGCCTACAGGCAACTCCAATTCCACACGCTGAAGACTGAACTCTTGACAGACCTTCTTCCGGATTGCCTAGCTCAGAGAATGGTACTACTCTTCATCCTGAAGGAAAAACCCAAACCAAATAGCCTTAGTGACATCTCCTTCTAGTTCACTGCCTCTACATCCAAATTCATCGTCAAGTCCTGTTGGTTCAGCCTCCAAAATTTCCTCACGATGATAAATTCTTCTTATGATTTATTTTTCCAATGACTGAAAAGGTAAAAGCAACTTCTGGCTCTTGGGCCAATTTTAGCTCCCGGGTGGTGAGCTAGATTTGACCTGTGTGCTGTAGTCTGTTGTCCTGGGTCTTACAAGACACACTAGGGGCTTCTCAAAACTGCATACCTTACTCAGTTTGTATTACATGAGGGTTTCTTTCTTTCTTTTTAAGATTTTATTTATTTATTTGACAGACAGAGATCACAAGTAGGCAGAGAGGCAGGCAGAGAGAGAGAGAGGAGGAAGCAGGCTCCCCGCTGAGCAGAGAGCCGATGTGATCATGACCTGAGCCAAAGGCAGAGGCTTTAACCCACTGCGCCACCCAGGCGCCCTATGTATAATATTTTAAAGGAACTCCACATTCATTTCCAAAGTGGCTACACCATTTTACCAGCAGTATTTAAGGGTTCCAATTTTCCCATGTTTTTGCCAACATTTGTTATTGTCTTTTAAATTTTATTTCCTTTAATATTCATATTTACAAGAGCCAGAAAACTGTCCTGCTTGGTTATTTTGTACTCTTCATTTTCCTGCTACATTACTGTGCTGGAGTTGTTGGCTGTGGTGTGGAACATGAGGGTTTCTTAAGGGGTTTTCAAATGTCTGGTTCTATTTTGTAGGTCGCTACACATTAATGCCACACACACACACACACTTTTGTTTGTACAGTAAAGAAACCAATGAATAAAATTGTGCCACCAAGTTTTGCTTTTTGCTCCTACCACAGGGAGGGCTCTGCTTAAAACAGACTCTTCTCTTACCATCTAGATTTAACTGAAGACTGCCATAATGTGATATTAGCAAAGCAAGCAATGAAAACCAAACAAAACCTTACCATGTAAAACTACTTAACTGTGAGTCAAGATTTTTCTCTGAAATGTACAACCTGAACAAAATACAAAAATAAATTGAAAGTTGAGGCTAATGTTGTATTGCAACTGCTACCCAAAGCACAGAATTTAAAACTAATAGCAATACCAGGAGTAATTAACATTTCTTGAGTCCTTACTATAGGCCAACCCCTTCACTACGTATTTAAATTTTTCGGTTCATTTAAATGCCCTTGCTTTTTTAATAACTTCTTGAGTGAACATGTACGTCTGAACTTGTATGACAAAATTAATAGTACAAAAGCCCCTACATTTCTCTGTTTTCTATGTTGGCATTTTGCATACAATTTCATTTAGAAAGGAAGTCTGTCTGCCTTTATTTTTCCTTTAATATGCCACCCACTCTGACGCTTTATTGCATGTTCTCATTATGCTGCTCTGCTGTTTGTTTTATACAAACTTTGCTTCTTCTAGAATCAGGTTATTCCTGAGGACGGGCACCAGGCTCTATGCTTTTTCTCCCACTCTTTATGCTACATTTCCACTTCTTACTCACAAAACATGTACCCCACGTACTCGCCTAAAGCAGGGCTTAGCACACAGCAGGCCCCCAAGAGATGGACTACCGCTTATAGATGTGAATTTTTAATTAATTTGTGAATTCCTTAAATGTACATTTTGCCTAAATGCACTTCAGTTAAACTGAGGTATATATAAGAATTCTTGTAAATTTTTAATAAACTCTAATCCTTACATTATGTTATAGATCAGAATAATATGTGGGTAGCAAAATAAATTATTTTGTTTTAGTAACAGCAGAAAACAACTACAACAACTTGTTTTCTTTAGTTAATTTATGCGTCAAACTCTTCTGTCCAGAAAACACAATCTCCCTCCTATGTTTATATTATGGCAATAGCTTTGGCACCCTCCGGCAATCTGCTAGGCTGAGAAAAATTGTGACTTCAGACAAAATTAGTTCCATATATGCCTTTACATACTAAAACTTAATTAAATGTCCCAACAAAATGAATCAGCATCTTTTTTTGCCACGAAAGATCAGAGAACATCTCTACAAAGCCCCACCTTGTACACTTGGACCAGTCCATATCTGGACTTTTCCTAATGACTCTCACATGGCAGAGAAAGGTATTCACAATGACAGTAGCTACATGAGACCAACAGTTGGCTTTGAAAATCCAAAGCTGGAGCTGAGTGGGTCTGTATTTACATAAATATGAAATTTACAGAATTTGGAGTTGTTTTCTTTTCATTGCCAAGAAACATTTAAAGGTCTCATTAAAGGCTTTCTCCTAAATGAGTACACAAACAGGTCTTTTCAATTACATACCTGAGGGATGAATGGTTCCCAAAGGGAAGAAAATGAAAACAAGCAGTAAGTTCTGGATTTGTACATACTGTTAAGATGTGTTACATATTTTAGAAAATTTGATTATTTTTCTTTTGTTGTAAAGAGAAAAAAGATGAATTGAGGAACTAGAGTAGGTTCTCTTCAATTCTCAAAATAAGTAAGCATATAATAAATCTGTGAGATAATTATGTGGAGAGAATCAGCAATGGAGAGGGGAATAAACATTTCTAAACCATTTACTTAGACAAATGATAAAATATTTAATAATTTTTAATCTGACACACACAGACCTCTTCACACACACCCTCCTCCCCAGTACCGTGTGTCATGTATACTGGAAAGTATACATGACATTCTCCCTAGAAGGGAAAGTCACTTAAAATTCAGTATTTATTATTTGTTAAAAGTGGCAAATATTTCCCCCATTGAAAAAGATCCCCTTTTCTGTATTTTATATCCCATAATCAATTTTTATGATGCTAATAATCTCACTAAAAAGCTTAATCTACTTTAGAAAATAAAAGACTGAAGCTCAGCCCAGACCGTTCTCTTCCTTTCCCTGGAACTACTGCCCCCTTGAGTTTTACAGGAAAACTTAGTCCTGCACCACACCCCAGGGTGTTTTGCCCGTAATTTACTAGGGAAAAGCAAAACTTTACGAGGACACAAAGTTGAATCTACTGATGTGGAGCATTAAAATGATTACTAAAGAAGATTTCTTTTGAATTTCTAATAAGGAACTCATCTTGAAATGTACCCAAAAGCTGAAAAGGCAATTTACACTGCCAGATATTCCCTAGGGGTCACCAATGAAAAAATATTATATCATACTGTGTTTAGCGTCTTAGCGTCTTAGAATAATTTCCTTTACTCCCATTCAAGTTCACAATCCCACACTGACAGTTTTTAACATCTTCTGATTTGGTAATTTCAGTGCATTTATATTTGCAATGATTATACGCAGACCTGAGAGTTAAGTGGGTGGATCTGTCTACGGGTAAGGACAATAGAATAAGATTTAAAATCTTTAACTCAGTAGGGTGTCTATGTTTTATTCTAATGCCTAACTTTATTTCAAGATGTAATGTAAATGTATGATAATGTGGAAAGGAACGAGCACGATTTTTAAAAAATCAAAGCCATCAGGTACTTAGAAAGCCACAGATTCAGGACGCTAGAGACAGACTACATCTGCATGTACTATAATCCTTAATTTTAGCTGTCCATATTCCCCTCTGTAGTTCCTCGATCACTCAGTGTGCCAAACGGCAGCATACAGTCAGTGGTTTAAACAACAAAATGTACGTAGTATGCTGCCTGGGAGCCGCGCGGTCCAGAGTCTTGGGCTCATACACTTATAACGATTACTAGAGTGCAGGTATAAAACACAACCTGTGGCACTTAGCAGCATGTGCTTTTTCAGTCATTATTTTGTGCAAATTAAGCTCCCTGCGACCAGCTAGTTCATCAAGAAGCAAGAGCAAAACACAAGGGAAAAGCTCTTCTGCACAAACAAGTTACGAAATCATCTGATAAAATGGTCAAAATTAATTATGTATTTCTGTGTATCTTATATCCAGAAACTTGTCCAAATCCTGGCAAACTCAGTGGTTCTGAGAGAAGCAACTATTATATGCTCATGCTTCCACAATACAAATGTCAGCAGGACAAGCGTATAACACTGTGTAAACAGTACGTGCGATTTGGAGGAAAATCCGGGAAACCTCTCCCTGCTCACTCATTCTCCTTCTCTCCTTGATCTTTAAAGAATACCAAAACTAGGGGCACCTGGGTGGCTCAGTGGGTTAAGCCGCTGCCTTCGGCTCAGGTCATGATCTCAGGGTCCTGGGATCGAGTCCCGCATGGGGCTCTCTGCTCAGCAGGGAGCCTGCTTCCCTCTCTCTCTCTCTCTGCCTACCTCTCTGCCTACTTGTGATCTCTCTGTCAAATAAATAAATAAAATCTTTAAAAAAAAAAAAAAAGAATACCAAAACTATTTCTAAATTCTGTTTTGCACGTTCATGTGAACAATAAATATTTAGAATTTTCTCATTCACATATAAAATGGATCTTGAGGTGAAATAACACAAAAACCATAAATGTGCTCCTGTAACTGGAATTACATTACTTTCAAAATCTGGATGGGCGTTCATATTCTGCTCTGAAGATGTGAAGAGTTACTGTTCTAAACCATTTCTGGGGACTAATTATTATATGATTTGCTATGGTTAGGAAACTATGGAAACTGAAACAAAAATGAAAATGACTTTAAAAGCTTACTTTTGGAAAGGCTCCCATCAAAATCAATAGAAACAAGGGTACAAGTAAGTAAATCACTGAGAGGCCTCTCACGAAAAGCCAACGGAAAGTTCATCTCGGCCTGCCTATTGCTTATGAGTTTTATTGGAGCATTTCAAAATTGATTGGGAAGCAATGCTACCAGTCAACACAGAGAGGAAAAAAACTTGCTTCTCTGGCCAAATCTGTTAAGTGATTATATTTAGCTTTTCTATTTTGTATATAAGTGAGTCCTTATAGAAAGCAAATGTGTTATTTATGACATTCATTTAAAAATCATAGTATATTGTATCTTTACACTTGGGGGACAGGAGGATGTGTATTTTTTTCTTCCTATTAATAGTGTTTTACACGTGCTCAGAATCCTATTTTATATCTCTAAGTTATTTTTATAAATACCATCAGATGGCAAAGTTGTTTACCTGTAGTATGAAAATGAAGAAAGAACGGGGAACAGAAATCAGTGAAAACATCAGATGCTTTCTCACTTAATACATGGTATTTGTTTAACCTTTACCATACTGTTATAAAGAAGAGCAGATAGTATTTATGCCCATTATGTGTGAAAACTCAAGCTATGTAAAATTTAAATATGTTATTTTAGTAAACTATTACAAAGAAATTAGAGAACAGAAGTCTCTTCCAGCCTTAACCCGATATTCTGTTTAGAAAAAAATCAATTGAGTAGCTACTCACATTAACAAAATGCTATCTAGCATCCAACTGATTTGATAATCTCCTGACAAATGAGATCTTTTTCCTGTTACTTCAGCAAATCTTAATAATATTTGTTGTATTAGGAACGTATTATTTGGGGTGCCTGAGTGGCTCAGTCGTTCAGCGTCTGCCTTCGGCTCAGGTCATGATCTCAGGGTCCTGGGATCGAGCCCCACCTAGGGCTCCCTGCTCACTAGGGAGCCTGCTTCTACTGCTCCCCCTGCTTGTTTTCTCTCTCTCTCTGTCAAATAAATAAATAAAATCCTTAAAAAGAAAAGGAACATATTATGTGTTGGGAATTTTTATGTATCATTTATCACTGCTACTATTAAGCCAGAGGTAATAAATGGCAAATGTAGTTACATTTTATTCACAATAAGCGCTGATGTGATGATAAATGGCATCATTCATAGAGTTTTCACCTTTAAGTCAGATGTCAGAACAAAATGACACAAATTCAATTGTTTGAAAAGAACTAGGGAATTTTATGAGGAGAACTGTCTTCTTAGAAATAAGAAAAACTAATAAATCAATATCCTAGACAGGTAAAATCAATGCTGAATATGGGCATGCTGTCTATGCCAAAACATAACTTTAAAAAATATAGATAAAATTGGTTTTTTAAAGTTTAAAATCCTAAAGAGCTGAAAAATGTTCTGGGTCTGTTTAAACAGCTTGATTACCATATCAATCTAGTTATCTTCCTCAATACAGACTCAGTGTTCTAAAACTGTTAAGCTTGTTAGTAATATCATAAAGTTAAAGGGGTCAAAAGAATGTGATTGATTACCTAAATGCAAAATATCCTATCTGATTTTGCTTTTAAGTGTCAGTCATCCTTTTTTATAGGTGCTGAAGCAACAATTTATTTAGGCATGGAGATCCCACACATGAAACACTAGCAAAGCAATTTTTCAACTCAGGAAGAAGCCATTAATTCATTATCAATAATATTGCTCCTGCTCCTGCTCCTGCACAAATGGAAAATACAGTGTTTTTCGGACTCATGAGCAGGAATAGCACTTAATTTAGACAGTTACCCACATAGAACAACCCTACTATTACAAGACCCATTATTTCCAGAATGTCTGCGGTGGCAGTCCAAAGTTAACACCAAAGGTGTGGGCACTCTCCCAAAAGACCACCAGAAAAATGTACTGAGGTTACCCTAAAGGGAGAGAACATGATCAAGAGCGTGGGGGAGTGGAGTGGAAGACAGTGGAGGAGACAGGAGTTAAGCTTTCTTATATTCACATATGGCCCAGATTTGGACTTTAGATTATCCAGAAGTAACCTCTGGAAGAACGAGAGTTTGGCCTCAAGGAGACAGAAGACAACAAGATAGGTTTCCCTTATTTGGGGCACAAGGGTTTAGGCAGCACCCACAACATATGTGGATGGCCAATTAGTATGAAAGAGAACAGGAAATAAGGAGCTGTCTGAGCAATGAGAAGGCAGTATGAAGGTTTTGGGTGAAAGGGCAGGCCCCGCAGCAATGACTAGAAGGCCAAGAGAAGCAAGCCAAACCTAAGTATCTTGCTTTGAGTTTTGCACTGGAAGTTACAGAGCCCTGCAGTATAAGAGAAGGAAAGACAGCTTACAATATATTATTGAATGACGGACTGTTGTGGATTCAATGCACTTCTCTGGAACATTTTAACCAGTCCTCTGATTGGTCAAGTAAAATCAAAGTACACATATCATTTGGATAAAACCCCACCACTATGAAAGTGAGGGCCCCATACTTCTGTCCACCACCTTATGCTACTTCCCCAAATAACATTTTACACTGTATGATAGGTTTCTTATTATCTACCCACAACCCCTAAAACAAAAGCTTCACAAAAGCAGGAAATTTGCCTCTCTCATTCACCACTGGTTCTCCTACACACTTAGTAAACTTTTAGTAGGAACTAAACAAATATGAGTTGAAGAGCAGTGCCAGATCACAGTCATCAAAGCCTCATCATGCTTGCCTGAGAGTCACTGGCGTCTCCCTGATGTTTCCTTTGCCTCTGACACCAAATTAACAGCCCTGCTGGAGTAAAGTTTTCACACTGGGAATTCACCAAAATATGCTTATTCTCCAGTTAGACAACACTATAAACATAGTTTTAAAAAACTGAACTCTAGGGGGTGGCTCAGTCAGTTACATGTCACATCGCCTTCAGCTCAGGTCATGATCCCAGTATCCCAGGATTGAGTCCCTGCTTCTCACTCTCCCACTCCCCTTGCTTGTGTTCTCTCTCTCTCTCTCTGTCAAATAAATACAATCTGAAAAACAAAAACAAAAAAACCTGAACTCTAATGTAGTTGATTAGTGGTCAAACTAAGCCAAACAAAAATGAAGTATAAAATAGTTTATTATGTGATATAGACATCAACACACTTAGTTATTTTCAGCATCTAGACCATCTTTCATTGTCTTAGCTGAGACTCAGTTAGCCAAAACTTTTCCATGTTCACAACATTATAAGTCATAACCATAAAAATGCACCATTTTCTTAATTACTTTATGGAGAGCAGATTATGGCTGGTATAGGTTTATTGCTTATGTTACAATATAACAGTGTTTTTAGAAGATGATTCATCTGTGCATAACCTAAATTAGAGACTAATTGAACTATCCTAATTATGTCAAGGACCCCTACATTTCAGTTAAGACACTATTTGTAATATGACTTTTATATCCACATCTACACTATCATTCTAAATACAACCGCTGAAGGAAAAATGGATTATTTATATATCATAGGGTTAAGTGCATATCATAAAACTTTTTAAGTTTTTTTAAAAGTGTCTTAGATTTTTAGATTTCTTTAGCAAGAAGATATTTCATTCTATGAAACCATCCTGAACCACGAGAAATTATTTTTTAACTTTTTATTGTGAAAAATCTCAAACATGTAGAAAAGTAGAGGAAGTAGTATAGTGAACATTCATGTATGAATGACCACCAGGTCAACACTGACCAGATCGACACTGACCAACTCATAGCCAATCTCATGTCATTTATATGCTGACCTACTTGTCCCCAACTTCCCTCTCCACTTCAGACAGTTTTTTAAGCAAATCTGAGAAATTGTCTTATATTTTTAAGTCATTCAAAACGTATTTTTAATAAATCCTCAGATTTTTAATATTTACATAATGCAGCTTTGCGATGCTCTTATTGAGCTGCTTATACCCTACTAGGAGTATGGTTTTATAACACAGAACTAAAATATGCTTGAATAGGACTTCTTAGAAGGCTCTTCTCGATAATTTACAAAATCAGCTAAAATAGTTTCTACTCCTGGCTTTTTCAGGTATTTTCTGGCAGGCTCTGATTACAGAATTTTTGTTCTGTTTTTAAGAATAAGTTAGAATGGAAAAACAAGTTATAATGTCATAGTTTTAATCAATCATCAGGGCTTAATTTTCCTTCCTTTCTTTGCTTTCAAGGCAAAAAAACTCAGAAGATCAATTCATTCTTAGAATTTGGATGTACTGAGACAAATTTAGGCATTTCACTACAATTACAGATGGAACTGTAAACATAAAAGATCAGAACATCAGAAATTCCAAAGCAAAAATCTGTGGTAAATTACCACAGCTTTCAGACGGAAGATATTTTATGGAGGAGAAAACAGTGAATGTCTACACTGCTCTCTAGCTTAATGAGTTTGTTCTGCAAGTCTTTGATGTGAATTTTGGAGAGCTCCCCAGTAAAAGGGCTGGGCTATGTCATTTTTACATCAGCCACTTGTTTTTGGGCCTGCTAGGAAGAGAGGCATTCAAGAACCTCTTCAGAACTTTGCTTTCAAAGTTTAATTATGAATGGAATAGCGTAGCAGGAAGACAGAAATTCAATGTGTGTACATAGAACTCTGTCCACAGGCCAAGATTGTATTTCCAAAGGATACAAGGCCTTCTGATCGAACAATGCTCTGGTTAGCTCATCATACTGACACAGGGCTTGTGCCAGGACATTTAAGCCTTTCGATGTTCCACTATTCATTACTCCCTGATGCTTGCCAAGGACCAGACTGAGCCCATTCAGTATAAACTTAGCGCTGGGCCCAATCAAAAGAGTTCAAGGAAAACATGAACAAGTGTTTTGTATGCAGAATCCAGCCGCTGGCAGTGTCTATTAATATAACACTGTTCCCAGCTAATTCTCATTTAGAAAATGGCTTTTGAACTAAATTGAGTTACCTCGCTGCTGTTTTTTAACGTTAACTGGCACAAAAAGGAGAAAATGTTTATAATTAGTCATTTGAAAATATATTTTGTAATGTGATTTTCCAAGCCATCTTCTCCCACTCTTCCAGAGTCACCTGAGCAGGGAAACTAGACAACAAATACCGACTTCTAATCATCACCTACACTAATCCGTTGCTTTTATTTTAACTAACAAACATTTTCAAAAACACTAAAAATATAGAGTGGAATGTACAAAGGATGCCACTTCAGTTGGGAGAAAATGCTAAAGATATACTTGCAAAAATTTCAAAATAGACATCACAGAAGCAAAATGCTCTAGAGAAAATGGCGTATTTGCCTGAGACCTGTGTGAACAGGTTCACCAGCTCCTACCGTAGCTGAGCTCCTACCGTAGCTGAGCTCCTGAGCACTGGGCCTCAAATGAGAGAAGCTGAATTAGTTTGGGCAGCTCATCCTCAAGAAATGAGGATTAAACACCGTTCACCTCCCTCCCCAGAAGAGGTGGCTATTGCAAACTAAAGGGTTTCTGTCTGCAAAGAGTGAGACTCATGGAAAGGGAGATGGAGAGTATCAGAGATGCTAATCCCCAAATGAAATAAACTCATGGCATGTACTATTTTTAAATAGTAAAAGTTTTAGTCCCAAAACAGTTTTCAATCTTAGATTAGGAAAATAATTTACCAAAAGTTTCAATTCCATTTGACTAAAAGTGGCTTTCTTTTTCCTTTAAGATTTTATTTATTTATTTGAGAGAGAGAGAACATGAGCAGGGTTTGGGACAGAGGAAAAGGAAAAACAGGCTCCCAACTGAGGAGGGAGCCCAAGGACTTGGGGGCTCCATCCTAGCACCCTGAGATCATGACCTGAAAAGTGGCTTAATTTCTACCAAATTTGTAGAACTGAGGAAACAAAATCGTAAGTGTGGTGACTAAAGAAACAGAATTTTGAATCAGACATACCTGAGTTCTATCCCTGATTTCAACATAAACTGGGACCTTGGGCAAATTATTTAATCTTTCTTCACCACAGTTTCCTTATTTGTAAAATGGAAATAACGCCTACATTGTTGCTTGGAATTTGGAGTGTGTAGTGGTGAGGTTCTTTCCATGTTAGCTTAGTCTATTTTTTTTTTTAAGATTTTATTTATTTCTTTGACAGACAGAGATCATAAGTAGGCAGAGAGGCAGGCAGAGAGAGAGAGAGAGAGAGAGAGAGGAGGAAGCAGGCTCCCTGCTGAGCAGGGAGCCCGATGTGGGGCTCGATCCCAGGACCCTAAGATCATGACCTGAACTGAAGGCAGAGGCTTTAACCCACTGACCCACCCAGGTGCCCCACTTAGTCTATTCTCGATCAGAAATGCTTCAGTCGGAAAGCAACTGTCATACTGTTGACACTCTCATTGGTTTTGCTCCGATTTAAGTTCAGTGGTATACATATGGTGTATCAACAAAAAACATAAAACAAAAAACCTTCCCGAGAAAAGGTTTCTGCAAACACAACACAGGCAGATTTTCCCAGTGTGTCACTAATGCTTAATTGTCTAAACAATTCCTGGCAGAAGAAATATTTAAATTGTACCTTTTACAAGACTGAGAATCTTATGACAAAGCAATTTTCTCATGACATTTTTTTCTGGCAATAACATTTACTATTCTGAACATTGTAAAGTCAGAGTTGAGAGACTGCATAAAAGAGGTGATATCGACTGATAGGAAAAGGTAAATACGTTATAAGCACCACAGTGAAGCCAATAAGAGGAGGAGAAAAAGATATTTGCCATCAGAATTACTGGGTGCTTTGCAAATATGTGTAACTTTTTGTGAAGCTGTGGAACTATTTAATTTTCTGTCTTTTAAAAGTTTTATTTTATGTGAGCCAGTTAATCGGTCCTTACTCTGCTTTGAAAAACCATCGGCTGTGAATTCACTTGGATAGAATTTGGAAAGCAATCAGAGCAAAAGCGACCCATTACATCAGCTTTCTACAATTATGCAGAAAGTAACCTGTGTTCAGTAATTCAACTTCTAAAACTTCAGAAGACTTGCTGCCGCACCAGATTTTCAGCTGCAGCCCCTTCACTTTCCAGTGGCATGAAGAACTTTCATATTCCAACAGAGTTCCTTAGAGAAAAGCACAAGGCTGGGATATTGCCTGTGCTTCAAAAACAGGACGTTAGGGGCACCTGGATGGCTCAGTCGTTGGGCATCTGCCTTGGGCTTAGTCATGATCTGATTGAGCCCCGCATCTGGACTCCCTGCTCAGCGGGGAGCCTGCTTCTCTCCAGCTTCCTTATGCTTGTGTTCCCTTTCTCACTATCTCTCTCTGTCATAAATAAATAAAATCTTAAAAAATAATCTGAAGAAATGTCAGAATAATATTACCAAAAAAAAACAAAAAAACAAAACAAACCAACAAAACAAACAAAAAAACCAGGATGTTAGTTGTTGTTGTTTAAGTGATCACTTGGTAGGGGATCCCACCATTAGCACCTTCAGTGTAAACCTCTAGTATAAAATACTACTCATCTAATCGGAGAAAAAGTAAAAAAAAAAACGGGTCAACAGATGATTGTGAGCATCAAAAGAAAAATTCATGAGAAGATTAATTTTGATCTTTTATGGCATGTCATGTGCTTTATCAAGCACTCTCATATACTTTTGCAGGACAGCTTTCTAGTTTTCAACTGTTTCGGTCCAAATGAGATGTTTTCTCTTTCATTTATTACAAAACTTGTATCTTTTTACTTTGATGGAAGAGGAATTTGGGGAGGTGGTAGGGCTCTTACTTTATAGTTGAAAGGAAAATAGGTCTCTTCCATGGTTTTTGTGTTGACTATCTCTTTACTTCTCAAAAAGTTTCCTTGCCTTTATTTACCTTTTTTTCTCAGCCTACAAGCTGCTCTTAGGCTTTTTGTTGATTTTTCCTTTTCTAGTCCCCTCTGGCTGCTATCCTTTTCCTTCTTCCACAAAGCAAACTGCGCTAGACACCAGGCCTTCTGCGGGACCCTCTCAAATTTCCATCATCAATTTTCTTCTCTCCTCTCACCCAAATATTAATTTTACCACATTTCTAAATCTTTCACTAGAAAGATTACCTACACTGAAAATAAAGAGATTAATCAATCCTCTAAGAATTCTCCTGAATTTACCAAAGATCACACTGAGATACAGACTCAAAATGTCTAACTCAACCAGCAATCCTGGGTGAGTATCTGCTACAAGACAGACTTAAGAGCATCTCTGATGGGGAAGAGCAAAAGCAGAATATGAAGCCTCTGTCCTCCAAGAAGCTTCTGATTTTAGTTGGAAGAGTAAGACACATGCAAAAATCAAATAAAAACAGACATAAAGAGTAAAGGATTCATTCAATGAAGGTCGTAAATGATTTATAGTTTTGTGGCAAAGCAAGTGTGACAAGACAACATGTAGAGGATGTTTCCAATCCTGTTGTGAATATATTCGGCTCTAAGTACAGATGACCAGAAGCATACTCATAGACAATGCTGGGGAGCAGGAAGGACTTTCCCTTTGTCTTCCCATACTTCACATACTTCGGCTATGTCCAATCTTCTAAAGTTTGAATTGCTGTTCTAATAACAAAGAACAAACAATAAATAAAATGACTCCTATGGGTAAAGAGAAGCAAAGGTAGAACAGGACGGGGCCTTGAAGAATAGGCAGGGGGTGATGGACCAGGCAGGAGGCAGAGAAAGTGCAAGACACTGTGCAGAAGCAAAGTTTTGGGACTTGCAGATGATTATAATTATGCCAATTTGGTTTCAGAAGATGATTCGGGTAAAACTGTAGCAGAAAAGTCAGGCTGCTGTAAGCTGGTGGCTTTGACATGATTTTGTTATTAAGCCATTAGATCTTATGTATGTTTCTCAAAGTTGCTTTTAACTACAAAGAGAGTAAAGGAGAAAACATAGCTTTCTTTGGATAATATATCCAAGTTATAAACATAAATAGAGAAAACGCGAGAAAAAACTTAAAATGTTACAAAGGGAGCTACTTCTTCAACTCTTAATTTTCTGTGTCTATAAGATTACGTGCTTCATTTCTTATACTAGACAAATTATAAAATTCTTCCCAAAAGGAAAAGGACAAAAGACAAGCTTTGCTTTCAACATTTTTGCTGACATGAATACTTCTAAAGTTAAGCAACAATAACAATGACAGAAAAGAAACTTAAAGCCTTTTTAGAGTTTATATTCTGTTAGAAAAAGGCCATTAAAGCAAAAACACTTAATATCTCCCTGTGTTTACTTAAGAAACAAGTATCAAGCAGAGAGTAAGAGATGGTGACAGAGAAGGAACAGCAAGAAGAGTCTGACGCTCTATACTTTGCAAATTAATTCTACAAACTATTTTATTGCCAGGAAGTGGGGAATTGATCCTATTTGAAATAGTGGAAAACTGAGGTTCTCGGGAGTAAAATGACTGATTTACTCAAGGACTCAAGGTGGAAAATAAATAATAAGCTGGATCTGGCAGCCAATTCTTCTAAGTTTAGCATTCTTCCACACCACAGCTAACAACTCCAGCACAGTAATGTAGCAGGAAAATGAAGAATACAAAATAACCAAGCAGGACAGTCTTCTGGTTCTTGTAAATATGAATATTGAAGGAAATAAAATTTAAAAGACAGACAATAACAAATGTTGGCAAAAACATGGGAAAATTGGAACCCTTAAATACTGCTGGTAAAATGGTATAGCCACTTTGGAAATGAATGTGGAGTTCCTTTAAAATATTATACATAGGGCGCCAGGGTGGCTCAGTGGGTTAAAGCCTCTGCCTTCGGCTCAGGTCATGATCCCAGGATCCTGGGATTGAGCCCCACATCGGGCTCTCTGCTAGACAGGGAGCCGGCTTCCTCCTCTCTCTCTCTCTGCCTGCCTCTCTGCCTACTTGTGATCTCTGTCTGTCAAATAAATAAATAAAAATCTTTAAAAAAATATTATACATAAAGTTACCATATGACCCAGCCATTCCACTCCTAGATAGACAAATATATATGTATTTGTATAAAAAATCTCCAAGGGAAATGAAAATTTCCATAAAAACTTGTACACAAATGTTCACAACAGCTTTACTCATGATAGCTGAAAAACAGAAAGAACTCAAGTGTCCATCAACTAATGAATGGATAGACAGAATGTGGTATATCCATACAATGGAATATTATTTCCAATAAATAGGAATGAAGATAAATGCTACAACAGGGAAGAACATTGAAAAAAAAAAAGTGCTAAGTGAAAGACACCAGACTCAAATGGTACATATTATACTATTCCACTGATAGGAAAAATCCAGAATAAGCAAATGTATATAGGGCCAGGAAGTAGCCTGGTAGCCAAGGGCTGGAAAAAGGGAGTAATGAGGAGTGACTACAAGTGGTTACAGAGCTTCCTTTTGGGTTCATGGAAATATCCTAAAATTAGATATTCCTGATGTTTGCACAACCTGTGAATATAGTAAATATTATTGAATTGTAAACTTTAAGATGGTGACTTTTATGGTATGTGATATATATCTATATAAAGGTGCTATTTTAAAAAGAGGCAAAAAAATAAAATAGAAAAATTTTTTAAAATATTACAAAAAATGTATATAGTTTCTTTCTTAACAACCTTTGAGTTTTAAACACAACTATGGGGGGGGGGAGGTTGGTTAATTAAATGACATAATGAAGTGAAAGTTTTTCAACTAGGATTAAGCATTATTTTATAATTCAGTTTCCTTTGCAGTTAAAGACATCATTTCAACATCATTTCCTCCTGTAAGGGAAACCTCATTTTTTTCATTTCACAAGTCTTAATTACATCAGGAAGGTGAGTTACAGAATCAAATTTTTTAATAAAATATTTCATGTGGGGACTCCTGGGTGGTTTAGTGGGTTAAGTGTCTGACTCTTGATTTATGCTCAGGTCATGATCTCAGGGCCGTGAGATTGAGCCCAGAGATGGGATCCAGGCTGGCTGTGGAGCATGTTTATGATTCTCTCTCTCCCTCTCCCCCTCTCCACTCCCTCTGCGTCTCTCTCTCTCTCTCAATTTTAAAAAATTCATTTGAATGGAAGATGAAGAGAGAGATAAAGTGAAACATATTTTTAAAGGGAGATACAATGCATATGTAAAGCAAACACCTCTTGGGAGCCATAAGGACTTTGACAAATCAGGATGGGCATCAGTTTCCTTAGGGCTGACTCTTATAAGTCCTTCCTATCTCTTCATTCAGCTCATCACTCTTCGATGTATTGTTCTAATGGATGTCTACCAAACACTTTTATTTTGATTCTGTTTTTATTGAAATTGAATTAATTATATCATAGGCAACATTTTTTTCCCAATTTATATTCCTTTTTGTTTTTCTGTAGCTTGAAAATCTGTACTATGAATGTAAATAACATTCTCCCTTTTCATTCAATTCAGCACATGTGCTTATTGAGATGTATGATGTAGAGGGTAAGGGCAGAACAGCAGAGCCAGACTCCCTGGGTTCTAATCTTATTCTGCTACTCACTAGCTATAATTCTAAAAACCCAAGGTAGGTCACTTGGCCTCTCTCACTTGGCTTCCTCCTCTGTAAATGGGAAAACAGTACAAACTTCCTTGCACACTTGTGTGAGGATTAAATGAGTTAATATATGTGAAGCACTTTGATCAGTACCATATTCATAATACAACATAAGCAAAGCCTAAGAGTTAGCTCATTTGTTAACAGTGAAAACAGGAACAATCACCAGGGTCAGCCTTAACCCAGATGAGCATCTGGGCTGACAGAGCACAGGGCAAGCAGCTGGACTGTTAACCTCTGTTCCCTATTTCACCTACTCCCCTGAAACCACTGAATCATCCTTTGCCCAGTGGGCCCATATCAGAGAGAAGAGACATTGGGTTCATCCCTACAGAGATAATAATACGTAACAAAGAAAATCTACACATAAACTCATTTTAATACCCAATGTTCATTTACGCTATCCATTTATTGCCTCCATTTACTATTCTGTTCCTACCCTAGAAGAGTCCTCTTGAAGTATTCCTCTAAAATTATACACATGGCCGTCAGTCACTCATGGCTATACTACTAAGGAATGGTTACAGGTAACAGAAGGGAGAAAAAAAAATCTTAAGGAAATCGATCGAGATTCTTGAGTGTGTGTTTTTAAAAAAATGAAAATTTCTATAATCATTATAGTGAAAAAAAATAATATAACTATTTACTATATTCATAATGTTGATATCCAGAATATTGCCTCCTTGCTACATGCAGAATGCTCTTACTTTTCTGAGTAGGAGGAACTGGAAAAAGCAATGGACTAAAAAAAGAGTTTAACATTTTTTTTCAGCTGTAGTCCAGGTTCTGGAACAGAATGAGGTTTGGGAAAGTACAGTTGATCCTTGAACAACATAGGTTTGAACTCTGCGGGTCCACTTATACACAAAAAAAATTTTTTTTACAGTACTATAAATGTATTTCCTCTTCCTATGGCTTTCTTAATAACATTTCCTTTTCTCTAGAGAGCTTACTTTATTGTAAGAAAACAGTGTACAACACATCTAACATACAAAACTCTGTGTTAATCGATTATTTATGCTGTCAGTAAGACTTCTGGTCGACAGTAGGCTATTAGTAGTTAAGTTTCAGGGAAGTCAAAAGTTAAAGGCAGATTTTCAACTGTGCAGGGGAATTGGTGTACCTAACCCGGAGTTATTCAAGGGTTAACTATACTTAGCACCTTGGAAACTCCATTCTCAAGCTGCAGTGTAGAACAACTTGGGGTTGATGTATGTACCAAGAGAGGTCAAGAGAAGTCATTCTCCACTCTTCTCTTTAATTCCCACATACAATCCAGCGGCAAATACTGTTGGCTCTAGTCCTAAAATAAGTACCAAATCTGACTATTTCCCACAATCCTCCCCCCCTCCCCCGTCATCCACACCACCATAGCACCCAACTACTTGCTTCCATGCTTTCCTTGCTACTGTGTATTCTCTACCCATCGGCCAGCATGATTCTTTTCTTTTTAAATTTTTTAAAATATTTTATTTATTTATTTGGCAGACAGAGATCACAAGTAGGCAGAAAGGCAGGCGGGTGGGGGGTGTGGGGGCAGGGAGCAGGCTCCCCACTGAGCAGAGAGCCCGGTGTGGTGCTCGATCCCAGGACCCTGGGATCATGACCTGAGCTGAAGACAGAGGCTTTAACCGACTGAGCCATCCAGGTCCCCAGTCCAGCATGATTCTTTTAAACAATAAGCAAGATCATGCCACCCTCTCATTCAAATCTTCCAACAAGTTTCCATCACATCCAAAACTCCAGACCACTTCTGGGGCACCTCTGTTGCTGAGAAGGTTGAGCCTCTGACTCTTGGTCTCAGCTCAGATCATGATTTCACGATTGTGAAACTGAGCCCAGCGTCAGGCTCTAACTAAGCCCTCCTCCTCTCTGTTTCTCAAACACACAAATGTGGACTTGCTTCAAGTCTCTGCTCAGTTAGGAGCTCCCTGATAAGTCATACCCTCATCACCCTATCCAAGACTGTAAACAATAACCCCGAGGCTACTCCTTATATCCACTTAAACTGTTACACTTTTCTTACCACTATCTGATGTAAAAAAAAACATTTTGACTTGTTCATTACCCATCCCTCCTACCAAAATGTACCTCCACGAAGGCAGGGTCTATCTGTTTTGTTCACTGCTGTAACTCCAGTGCCAAGAATAGGGAGCTCAGCAAGTATTTGTGGAATAAATGAATAAACAATCAGATGAATCTCAGTGAAAGTGCTTAGAAAACTATGAAGTATTATCAGCTCTCAGACACAGCAATCATCCTTGTGCCCCTAGGGCTGAGCATCTAGTAAGTCTGAATGATGGACAGACATTTTCATGAATGAATGAAATTACTATGTTCAAGGATAATCAGGTTAGGATAGAGCTATATATTTGAATAAAGACAGGAGTAGCTATTACTACATTTTTTTTTAATTTTATTAGCTTTCCTGTTGTAAAAAAAATTTTTTTTTCATCTTCTCCATTTTTCTTTTCAGTTCTGAGTAGAGCACACCTAAGATAACCTGGATATGTGTCCTTACTTAAAACGAGACAAACTGGGAGAACGCACACCCATTAGATCTGGTTTCCCACTGGGCCAAAAGAGTCACACCCTCAGATAAAGACCTTCAAGAAAGGAAAAAGGGAGAGCAGGCAGGGAAACACCTGGGGTTTGCAAAAGGAAGGAGAAAGGGTGATGGAGAGAATGGAATACTGGCCAGAGCTCCATTCCCAGGATGCCCAAGCATGCAGTTTTATGATGTGTATTATTTTATTGCATATGCTTAATATAAGCAATATATATCAATATAAGAGCAACATACAACTAAAATATTTTATAATAATTTTTATGGGAATACTACATTTTATCTGATCAGTTTTCATACCCCCTCGACACACACACTCACTAGAAGCTAGGGGAGGAGGAGCAAGAGATACATCCATTCTGTTAAAAATCGAAGAAACAGACAAACCATAAATGACTCTTAATCTCACAAAACAAACTGGGGGTTGCTGGGGGGAGGTGGGATTGGGAGAGAGGGAGGGGGCTATGGACATTGGGGAGGGTATGTGCTATCGTGAGTGCTGTGAAGTATGTAAACCTGGCGATTCACAGACCTGTACCCCTGGAGATAAAAATACATTATATGTTTATTAAAAAAAAAAATTTTGGAAGGGGAGGCGAACCATAAGAGAATATGTATATGTGCTGCCGAAGCGAGCACCATAAGAGACTATGGACTCTGAAAAACAACCTGAGGGTTTTGAAGGGTCAGGGGTGGGAGGTTGGGGGAACAGGTGGTGGGTAATAGGGAGGGCACGTTTTGCATGGAGCACTGGGTGTTGTGCAAAAACAATGAATGCTGTTACGCTGAAAAAATAAATAAAATGGAAAAAAAATCGAAGAAATAATTCCTTTTCTGAATAATAGAAGATTTTCTTTTAGAAATGTGTCATATGCACAGCATAAGGTATAGAGAAGCTGAATCACTATACTGTGTACCTAAAATTAATGTCACATTATGTGTTAACCATATTCAAAAAACCTTTAGGTCTGTCGTCTGTCATATGACAAAGTCAATGCCTTTACTCTCTTCTAGCTTACAAGCCAATAATGCAATGAACATCTTAATTCACAGACACTAAAGTGCGGCTGCTGTTCCTCACACACTCCTGGATGGGACAGGTGTGCCCCCAGCTCACTCTGGCTCCTGGGCCTGCCGAGCAAGTTTCTCTCTGCTCCATGAGCTCTCGTTCTCAACTCACTTTAAAGCGGATGTGGAAAAACAAAAACAGCGACTCAAGAACAGCCCAGCAGAATCTGAAGCATAATTTTGAATTAATCTCTTACAAAATCTTCTCTTTGAGTTCAATTTGAAACAAAGTCATCAGTGAAGGAAGCTATTTATTTATATTAACAAGTGAAATGGACTAAAATACATATAGTTCCAAATACAGGATTTCTAGTATTTAACCGGATATTAATAGAAATAACCACAGTGTATTATTGCTATGCCATTTAAAAAAGAATAAGAAACAAAAGTATTCATATATGTATCATAAGCAAAAAATGCCACCTGACTGTAGGAACTGGATTTTAATTAGTGGGCCCTTTATCAAGTTTGTAAATAAAGTTTAAATAAAGTTTTGTGCTGAAAAATAGTTTCCTATTTAGGGTCCTAATTTCCACACAGAGGAAAAGAAGGCTTTGAATGATTTCAATTTTCAAATGCTGAGTAACATAGTATTCTTTATTTTATTATTTAAGAATTTGTTATTTTTGATAAGAATAATCACTTGCGGGGCGCCTGGGTGGCTCAGTGGGTTAAGCCGCTGCCTTCGGCTCAGGTCATGATCTCAGGGTCCTGGGATCGAGTCCCGCATCGGGTTCTCTGCTCGGCAGGGAGCCTGCTTCCCTCTCTCTCTCTCTCTGCCTGCCTCTCTGTCTACTTGTGATCTCTCTCTGTCAAATAAATAAAATAAAATAAAATAAATCTTAAAAAAAAAAAGAATAATCACTTGCCAATCCCATTGCGGCTCTCCTTCTTTCTTTTTGGTGCATTGGCAGGCTCTGAAGAAGGCGGTGGGGTGGGGGGGGGGGAGCAGATTTTGCTTGAAAAATATTACACAGCCATTTGCTATACCTTAATTTTTTTAAAACAAAAAGCCCCACACATTTTATTTAGGGTGGCATTTTATGTGTTTCCATGATTCTAATTAGTGGCTCAAATACAATATCTTAATAGTTACTAAACCTGGGCTCTAAGCCTCCTTTCCCCTCTCGCCAATACACTGAAGAGTCCATATTCACCGGCATCAAGCCTCTTTCATGAGGACAATGGCAACAAGAAATCTTCAACAAGAGCTGGCCTGACCCCCTTTCTTTTTCTATGATCCAGCTGAGCAGCAAAAACTGCTTGAAATTCAGCAATCACATTTCTCACTGTTCCAGAATGACCTATTTCGCACTAGAATGAACCAGTGAATTCATACATATAAATAACTATCTGCAGACACTGCTTTTCAAAATATGAACAGGAATAGCCAAAAAAGGGGGGAGCAGTAGTTAAAAACGAAGGTTTGACTGAATTGGTACTTTTCAACTGTTTGATATGACAATTAGAAACAAAGCATGTCTACGAAATTTAGATGTCAATGTTATATTTAAAGTCCTTGAAATTATCAATAAATAATATTCAAGATAGTGCAAGTTAAACCAAGTTTTTCTTACAACATGCATTATATTCTTATTGTGTATTTATTTAAACTGTCTTTATTCTACAGGGCTAAGAAATAAACAAGCTAACATTTCTGAGGAGAATATGCCTATAAATTAACTGCAGCAACCTTCATCCTCAAGTAATTAGTGAGTGCTATTGTGTGCAACATCTAATTGTATATTACATCCAGCAAATGCAAAGTGGTCTAAGACCTTCTGCTCTCTCAGGAAGAGTCTTCCCCATTCTCATAATCTTTCAATGTATAAAGCTGTACATGCCAGCTTTCTCCACTAGGCTACGGGATCATGCTTTATTCATTTCCGCATTCTCCATGACTGACAAAATCCTATCACATAATGAACTCTCGATGAATATTTGCCATATGGATTGATTACTTAGTCCCAGCTCCTGAGGACCTTAAAGAAGGTCAGGCAGTATTCACGGAGAATCTACTGCATGGCTCATGTTAGAACTCTGTGTCACACATTCATAGGGACCTATATCCTATCTTGAACTGATGAAAATTCTTTTTCTTTTTTCTTTTCTTTTTTTAAAGATTTTATTTATTTGTCAGAGAGAGAGACAGAGATGGAGAGAGCACAAGCAGCGGGAGCAGCAGGTGGAGAGAGAAGCTGACTCCCTGCTAAGCAAGAAGCCTCATTCAGGAGTTGATCCAGGACCCCAGGATCATGACCTGAGCCGAAGGCAGACGCTTAACGACAAAGCCACCCAGGTGTCCCTTGAACTAACGAAAATTCTGACTTCAGGCTTCTGATTAGATGATCAAAAATCTTAAATAAATTAAATTCAGGTTAAAGATTTTTAAATGTTATAACAATAAAGTTTCAGCAGATTCTGGAACTTCTGCTTCTAGCCATGATGAGAAAAGAAACCAGATTTACCCTCCTACCTCAGAAAACCACTAAGTCTGACAACATATATAAAAAACAAAACAGGACTGTTATTCAGACACTGAACAGGCAATGCAGGACAGTGATCTCTGCTAGAAGGGAGGACAAAACAAGTGAGCCCTACATATAAAACCCCAAGGTGGCCAGAGTCTGCTGGACAGAGCACCAAAAAGGAGGAAGTTGCACAGAAAGAGCAAATGAGCAAGCTCTGGAAATAGGCTCAGGAGTCTAGTCAAGTTTTTACCTGAATACTGGCCTTATTGTAAATAAAAGAAAGCTACTGAGGCCAGAGAAAGAATCATCATTAAGGAGCAAATGGGACAATATCTGGAGCTCACAAAGAGCCAGCAATACTTGAAATTTCCAGGAGCCAGGACAGAAAGCCCTCCTAATCTACAGGCCTCAGAAGGTCAAGGCCTTGCTAGTGTGGCCAAATTACCCCCAGCTAACAGAAGCTTAGCAATGAGTATTTGTTACTAATAATCACAGTAGTTTTTAAATGACTGAAGTTGGTAGCTGTGAATATAGAATAGTCACTTACCGTTGCAGATAATATAAAATCAGGTGACGGGAAAGTTCTATCTCCTTAAATTTTGCTTTGAATATGTCAAGGATGGGAAGAAATACAAATGGGGGTAATATGAGTTAATCCAGTAAATGAGAAATATGGGCCAGCGGAAAAAAAAAGGATTTCTGAGATGTCTTTCTCAGAGGCAGGAACACTACTAAGGGATTCTCATGGCAGATGTCAAGACACCATCAAAAATGGATGAGTCTCTGAGAAAGATCCCCTTACAAGTAAACACCCAGTTCTAGGGATGCCTATTTTAAAATTCTCCTTTCTTTTTTGTTGAGCAGGAAGCCAAAATGACATCACTTAAGATCCCAAGTCAGCAAACCAAGACCCAATACCTAACTAACTATAGTTTCAACCCCCAAGAAATGTAACCATTAACCAGTCAACATGGGAATTTCCTGGTCAGCACTAGGAAATTTACTGATAAGCCCTTCCTATTCCCCTTACGAGGGTGACCTTGCCTAAAACAATGGATTCTTTGCTAATAATTTCCTTTTTTCCCCACTCCCTCTCTACCTTTAAAAGCCCTTCCTTTTCTGTAGCCCTTTGGAGCTCCCCTCTACTTGCTAAATGGTACACTGTGCTCTTCATGAATCAATTAGTAAAGCCAATTAAATCTTTAAAATTTACTCAGTTGAATTTTTGTTATTTAACATTGTGAAACTGGAAAGTCTATCCCCAGAATCTCTTACACAGTACATCCTTCTGTCTTGAAATAACTCCTGCACACTACACCTGAAATAACATCCCAGGATTGTAGCTGTCTAAGCCATTTTTTCAGAAAACTGGTTTTTCAAAAGAAAAAGTACAATAGAATTGAGGCAAAAGTAATTATGAAATACACATTTTAATATCTTCATTTTTTTAGAATTTGTGCATATGGAAGAAATTAATAATACTTTTGTAAGTTATTTAAACAATAATCTTTTGTGTGTCTTTTTCACTTAGAGAAATAGACCTGTGATGATAACTATTTGGATTACACAGTAGCGCTATATATGAAGATCATAAAGCTAATCTTGGTCATCATTATCTGTAATAAGTAAACTAGAAAAAACCCTCCCCTAAGGCGTTTATAACCATTTTATGATTAAAACATGTATAGATTTTATATTCTGTAACTCCTAGAACTTCATAATTGTTTATGGATTTATTGTGCATGGTAATAATGTGTTTACTCTTAAAATACTTTTGATTTGTTAGTATCTTAGTAAATTCATTTCATTCAATTCCCTATAAGTTGTTGTCTCTGGCTTCCAAATTACTATAAATTCAGCATGACATCAAGCATAAATCATCATTTATATTAATTGAGAGTTATTGTTATTGAAAGACAATTAGGTACACATCACTAAATTTCTGATTGAAACAAATTAGGCAAGAAAATAATTTTATAGCCAATAATGAGAAATAAAGTTGTTGTATGTTCTTTGTTTGTGATGGTGTAGGATATCAAGTGACTTTCATATTCTTATCTGCGGACATTTGTTTTTCAAAGTACGTATATCAGAAAGACATTCAAATAGGCAAAATTTACCCTGATACTGAATGGAACACACAAATGCTTGGCACATTGCAAAATGTTTCAAGCTTGGTTGACTTTTAAATGCCTGAAAAGGGAATTAGAGAGAGCCCACTGAATGCTAATCACACCGCTGCATCTACTCACCACATTTAAATTCTTAGTGTGAACATATTTATCATTGACTTGTGATGCTACATCATTTTTTAATATTGCTCTCAAGCTGCTGGATAAAATTTCATGTCCTAAGTCCAGAGAACCAAGGTAAATGACAAACATGTTGCAGATTTCTTTTCTTATCTGGAATATTAATAGACTGCCTCTAATCCTATACACAAATGCAGTCCGAAAAACGTAGCCATTTCAATAGGGTATGCACTCTTTAAAGTGAATACAGGATTACAATCCCCAAGCTATTTTCTAAAAGAATGCATCAATCCCTCGACAATTGGGCAAACTCAATATATACCAGAAAAAACTGAGGAATAATCATTAGGAAATATAGGTGCAGGTGCAATAATCTGGTAGAATATTAGGTACTCCAGTTATGCAAACAAAAATACTTGTCCTTTCCAAGTAGCCATCACAAAATCAGAAAGTTCTTACCAGTGAGGAAACAAAAAAAAAAAAAACCAAAACAAAACAAAAAAAAAGCAGGAAAAACATAGGTTTCATTCATTGATTTTTAAGCTAAGTCTTTCATATTTGAGAAGGTCATGTGTGTGTATGTTGAATCTGGTATACAAAAAAATATTTATAGTAAATTAAAACAATTTTTTAAAATGTACATACTGAAAAAAATAAAATAAAATATATATACTGTCATATACATTAATATTAATCCTTAGCTTCTAGACTGGCCTCATTTCTTAGACTGGTTTCTATGTAAACCCCATAGGCTCTCTTCATTGTAAGAAGGGTGTGGTGGGGACTGGGGCAAACAAGCCCATCCCCTCAGAGATGGAAGCCAATATTCAGCTCAAGCTGCTGTGGGAGAAGTGTGAATACAAACATGGTATTTCCATATCTTCCAATTTTTAGGAAAAGAGTAAAACATGAAAATCTCCCAATTTTTAAATTTTGCAACTAATTCAAAGTTGAAAAAGTTATTTCTCTGAGTAGTTCTATAAAATGACATCTCTCTCTCTATCTATCTATAGGCATGTCAGTGATGAGCAAATGAGCAAGATGAAAAGGATTAAGAACTGGAGCAATCAGAGATGAAAGCAAAGGCCTAAAATATTTTCTCATCTGGCCCCCTGCCCTCAGACAGGTAAGGCTGAGTTTAAAAGTTTCAAAAAGCTGATGTGGACAAGGCTCAAAGGGACTAAAAGGAACACAATCACACTGAAATTAAATAACATAACACAGTCTGACCACTTCCCCCAACTATTTTTTTGTTGTTTGGTTGGTTGGTTTTTAAGCTAAATAACCACTGGTTTAAGAAATTTTACTGACAAGTCCTTGCTTGAAAAAAGTTGAAAAGATAGAACTGAAGTTTTGAAATAAAGATGACAGGAACAAAATCTCCTTAGAAGGAATGTAGTAAACCAGAAAGAAAATAGAAATAAGAGAAATCCTAACGTCAAGGAAGTACACAGTGTGGGAGGCAGGAAGGCTCTCCGCCTCACAGCAGGAAAATGACTACAGAAGGGAGTTGTAGGAGAAAGACAGGGAAGCAAATTAGGAAGTGAGTGCCAACCAAGCCAGGTCATGAGAGTAACAGCAATCCATGGAGGCGTAAAGAATATGATCAATCCAACTGGACAAATAACAAATAGGGGCGCCTGGATGGCTCAGTGGGTTAAAGCCTCTGCCTTGGGCTCAGGTCATGATCCCAGGGTCCTGGGATCAAGCCCCTCATCAGGCTCTCTGCTCAGCAGGGATCCTGCCTCCTCCTCTCTCTCTGCCTGCCTCTCTGCCTACTTGTGATCTGTCTGTCAAATAAATAAATTAAATCTTTTAAAAAAACCACACACAAATAACAAATAGTAAAAGAGGTTAAAGTAGGGGCACCTCAGTGACTCAGTCATTTAAGTGACCGACTCCTGATTTCAGTTCAGGTCATGATCTCAGGGTTCTGGGATCGAGCCCCATCGGGCTCTCTGCTCAGCAGGGAGCCTGCTTGACATTCTCTCTCTCTCCTTTTGCTCCTCCCCACTGTGCATGCTCGCTCTCTCTCTCTCTCTAAAAATAAGTAAATCTTTAAAAAAAAAAATAAAGAGGTTAAAATAAAGAATAAGGAATGAAGGATGCACACCACGACACTGTTTTCCACAAAAAGCCATGGGCATAAAAAAGTCTCATCACTCTCAAAAGCAGGTCAGATAGATCCGACCTGGAATGAACACCCAGGTTTTTCCTTCCCAGCCTGGCCAACAATCCTGAATCCTTAGCTTCAACAAGACTGAGACAGTAATTCTCTCCTATACTTCATCATATCTGTGGCTCTGCGCCCCCATAAAGGGAAGGGATACATACAAAATGAAGGAAGTGGGTCAAAACAGCTTTAAAAGTCACACTTTTGTTAGGGTCAAGGATGTTTTGTTCTATATTTAGGGTGTTTGAAACATTTAAGAGACTTTGACACCTTAGGAAATCAGCCATTTTAGGCTTGTGACTTTTATTTAAATATTTAAAAGAAGTTTAATAATAGTAAACTTGAGATTTTCATTTGAAATATTTAAGGGTAGTTTGACTACATTTATTCATAGTGTTTGAAAAACTAATGGCTGACATACACGTTAGGCTTTCAGTATGTAAATTGTGTTTAAAGGCCAAGGGAGATTTCTGAAATATTTGTAAGGCTGTCTTGCTAGAGGTTTAAAGTGCTTGGGAAAATTAAGTGTATTAGAGGTTAAAGTTTGAAATGCTTAAAGGAATTTAATTAATCAAGTTTAAAAATGATGTGAAATGTTTTGAAAAATTTGTCAAATTTATAAGCTAATTGATTATTAATCAAGGAACAAATGAAAGTATTTAGATATCACTTAAAATTACTAGATTTTATTCTTTTTTAAGTTGTTTTCAAGTTTTATTTATTTAAGAACTCTCTACTCAAACTCACGGCCCGGAGATCAACAGTTGCATGATCTTCCAACCGAGCCAGACAGGTGCCCCTAAAATAACTAGATTTTAAAATGATGAGATTTGTAAGTTGAGCTTAAATTCTTCTTAAAATCTCAGTTCTAAGATTTAAAGCTTTAAAAAACTGATCACTAAAAATGCAAGGAATATGAGTTTTTTTCTCAAATATAAAAGCCTCTCGGGGCATCTGGGTGGCTCAGTGGGTTAAAGCCTCTGCCTTCAGCTTGGCTCACGATCCCAGGGTCCTGGGATGGAGCCCTACATCGGGCTCTCTGCTCAGCAGGGAGCCTGCTTCCTCCTCTCTCTCTGCCTGCCTCTCTGTCTACTTGTGATCTCTCTCTGTGTCAAATAAATAAATAATCTTTAAAAAAAAAAGCCTCTCAAACATTAAAAGCCCAAATGACTATATGAAGACATTAATTTCTCCAATCAGGAGACAAGCATCTTTTCCAATACCTTGAGATATCAATAGGTATTTCATGAAGAGAAAGGGTCTGTAGTTTAAAAAAAGAAAAACTCAGGAAGTAACTACTAACTACATCCCTTCCCCTAGAAATTTCTAGTATACATTATTAAGGGTTTTGAGAAGTCCTGGAATAAAGTAAGGTTTCACCTTTGCTTTTTTGAACATGAAAGTTCACTGAGTGCCTTTTAACACTTTGCAGAATTGCAGAAGGTTCTGTGGAACACTGTTTGGGAAACCCTACATTAGATAGTTGTGAGAAACTCCTTCAAGGATTCTTCTTTATCAGAATGCTGGCACCATAAGGAATCAAAGATCATTTATAGGAGATCAGAGTTTCCATGATTTGGTAATATCACACAACAGAGGGTAGGTAGGCTGCCTTCCCATAATCCATACATGATAATTTCTTAAATTCTTAATGTGATACCCATTGTCCCACATGCTCTGTCTCCTATTTACCTATTAGACCCCATCTCATTATGGTCTCCATACTTAACCTTGTGTTCTAGATACTTCCAACTTCTTGAACTTCCTAGCATATGCCATAACCCTTCAAATCTCTTAAATCTTCCCACGTGCGATTTTCTCTTTTGGAGTGCCATTACTATTATTTCTTCTTCCAAAAAACTCCTACATGATCCATTAAGACTCCTGTGAAATGTCTCCTCCTCAGAGAGCTTCCTCTACCCTTTGTATACTTCCCAGGTTACACTAATTCACTGTACTTTACTCAAATATGCAAAAGGCATTCATTCCAAATTGTGGCAATTATTTGCTTTACAGAGCTTCCTTGCCCACTAAGACTCAGGGGGCATGGATTATTTTCTAGGTATTTAAATTTTAAAAATATATATCTAGTACAGTTACCTACATTAAGTCAATATCTCCTCAAATAAGTTTTTAAAATCCTAAGTTTATAATGTGATCATTTCCTTCTTTGCCCTGTTTTAATAACCTTCTCAGAAACTCTAGCAGAAATGGCTATCTCACATCCCCCAACTACTTTTTTTTTCTATTTCTTTTTTTTTTTTCAGTGTTCCAAGATTCATTTTCAACTGACTTCTCTTTTTTTAAAAGATGTATTTATTTATTTGAGAGCATGAGTGTGCATGAGTGGGAGGAGGGGCGGAGGGAGAGGGAAAAATCTTACGCTAACTCTGCACTGAGAGCCGAGCCGCACAGGCTCCAGCCCATGACCTGAGCCGAAATCAACAGTCGAACACTCAACCAACCTCAACCAACTGAGCCACCCAGGCGCTCCTCTTTTCTTTCTTTTCTTTTTTCCTTCCTTTCCTTTCCTTTTCTGCTTTTTTCTTCTTGGCCAACAGTAAGTCATAAATGTCCCCTTCTCTTTTCTACAACTAAAGGACAAAATATACCAAAGTTTCAAATATCTTAATTTTAATTTAGGTCTCTCTTGGTCACAAAATCCACATACCTGCAGGATATGAGAAACTGGGGGGCTTGGACTAATTCTGCTGAGAGTGTAAAGACACTTCCCTTAAGGAAAAAGTTGATTCTATTAAACAAATTACTGAGCAACCACTGAGTAGAAGTCACTCTTCGAGGAGAGATGTAGTGCCAGCTCAGATGAGGCTTTTTTCCCTACCTGCCAAAAACCACTCATGACAGCTAGCCTTCCACTCTTTTGGACCCTACTGAAATAATCTAGGACTTCTAGTACAATTTACTGTCTACAAGACACCTTTCCTAGTCATTTTCTCTCTGCGATTTGTCCTTTGTGTTTAAATATAACTTGGGTATTTGGTTAGACCACAGTATATAAGATTTTATTCATTAATATGTGCCCTTCTATTTGATTCTCAACTTCTCCATTTCTCTAGGTTTTTTTGTCTCAGGGACAGAAGCATTGTTCCCTGTTTTATTTTTGTTGTCACACATAGAACCTAGTGCAGGGCTCTGCGTGCCTTATAAGCTAAAAAAACACATGTGTTCTAAAAGGTAATATTCCAGGATTATGATTTTCGTATATCAGTATCTTTCATCTAACAACTCACTGGTTAACATCCCTTTTGTAATCAACTTACCATACAGTCAGGCTCAGATAAAAGCAAAAGAGGATGTCAGTACCTTATTAAAAATACAAATACATGAGAAAGAATGTGACATTCCAATAGCCTCTTATCACTCTTGTTAAGTGCTCAGGGTGAGGACTGCGCAGGGTCAGATGGGAAGCTCCCACCTGACCCTGGCATGGATAATCATGTCCTGAGGTTGTGCAGGGGGAATGCCACTAGTCCCAAATCAACAAGCTCATTCTATTCATAGCCTGGAATAAATTAGGCACTTCAGGGAATGGAAACTGCTATTCTCCCCAGGAGGAACCAGGGCTATATGAGCAGGTCAGAGTACCTGCCTTGGGCATGCCAGGTGCCCAGCCAGCTGTGAAGTTCTTCCTAGCCTTGCTCAGTTGGAAGCAGCATAATAGGGCCCATTGTTAACACCGAGAAAAATCAGGAGCCTCAACTTTAGAAAGAAAGTATTTTCCATCTCTCCAAAACTCAATGAAGAAAGTTCTGGAATGTAGACCTTAATAAAATTGTAGCATTCATATTTTTGTCAGAAAATTAAATAAGTATATCTAATACTCTAATGAGGAGTTGGCTGTATAGTCACTTGCTACATGCATTAGACATTTTGCAGAAGTTTCTATGTAATGAGAATACAGGCCAGTAGGGTCTACTCAGTTTGATATTTATTTAGTCCCCTTCCATTATAACAATAACAGCAACTCCTGATCATTTCTCTACATTTTCAAATCATCCCAGGGAAGAAGAGTCAATAAAAATTAACCTGTGACTAGATTTCCATAGTACAGAACTCAGAAATAGAGAAGGTGGCCCGGGAATAGTGGGATCTGCCGAGCTGCCCGCTGGCTCCGGGGCACTGCTCGATCAGGCCCTGGCATTAGCCTCGCTTCACATTGTGCATCTACCATTAAACTGCCGTAGTGTCAACATATGCTGCTTTGTGCTGTTCGCGTTGCCTTTACAATTAACATTCATCTACCCTTCATTCCATTCCAAAAGCAAGGTGCTAGGGAAAGGGAAATTGACTTGAGAGAAGTACCTGATCCTTATCAGGAGGAACACAAATTCCTTATAGGGATGGGGAAGGGCAGAAAATTCTCCAATCCTAGCTCCATGGCCTTTTGGGACAAAAAAGATGGTCCACGGGCTAAATAAAATGAGTTTAAATCAGGTAGCAACCACCACTTATTATTCAAATGTAATGAAAAAGGTGGCTCATATCAAGATGGAAGCTCTAGGAATAATCCCGTTGTAGTTAATCTCCTCTTTCTAAGAGACAGTGCTTCAGAGTTAACCACTGCGTACAATAACTAAGATATTTTACGGAAAGGAACAAAAAGCCATTTGAACCACATAACACAGTAAAGAAGAGCTCAGTGTCCTGAATACGTATCTGGATGGCACTAACAATTATGACTATGAAAAAAAAATTATTAGTTTATTTCTATCTCAAAGGTTTCATTGATGTATCCTTTGGGCCTAGAATAGTTCAAATATTGATTTATTGAATGATTAAATGAGTCTATCCTTACTACCATGTTTATTATGTTCTCTATATTAGTCAAAAGCTTAAGAGAATAAAAGGGTTTCAGGTTTAGTCTGTCACTAATAAATAATTTCCAAGTAAATAGGCTACAACATTTAGAAAATTTTAATGTTTTTTGGCAATGGAATACATAGAGTAATGACAGACAGACACACATGTATACTCCTTCCATACACAAAGGCTTGACAAAAACAGGAGGAAAAAAATATTTCTAAGTTATATGAATTAGCCTATGCATATTTTCATATATAACTGTGCATTAAACAAAAGGAAAAGGCTACATAAATCTAATGCATACAAAAATGTGTTACAATTTAAATGTTTTCTTCATTTTATTTTTATTTTATTTTTTTTTTAAAGATTTTTTATTTATTTATTTGACAGAGAGAGAGATCACAAGTAGGTAGAGAGGCAGGCAGAGAGGCAGGTAGAGAGGAGGAAGCAGGCTCCCCGCGGAGCAGAGAGCCCGATGCGGGGCTCGATCCCAGGACCCTGAGATCATGACCTGAGCCGAAGGCAGCGGCTTAATCCACTGAGCCACCCAGGTGCCCCACTTCATTTTATTTTTAAAGATATTGAAAAGTAACACTTTATTAATATACTTGGTATTTTTATATTCCAGTCTAAACATTTTAAGTTTATTTGGATAAGTAATATTCTAATTCCATCCACTGGAAAAGAGTGGCATCAAATTAATAAATACTAAAAACATCTGTGAAAGGCATCAAAATACTATTTTCTAAATTATAAGCTGAATTTTGACAATATATTGGCCCTTCAGAATGAAAATACCAACAAAAGCAATAGCAAACTCTTATGAAGAGCTTATTATGTACCATTTATAATTTATATAGTTTTCCTATAATTTGTATAACATAAAATAAAATACCAAGTTATACATAATACACATATATATACACACATGTACTACTCATACACATGTACATACATAAATATATATACATATTTTGTCCTCATAAAAATCCTATGAAGTAAATAGCATCATTTCCTCCATTTTTAACATGAGGAAACAGAGGCACATAGAGGTTAAATAACTTGTTAATAAGTCACAAAGCTAATAAATAACAGAACCATTATTTACATTCAGACAGTCTGGCTCCTGAGTTCATATTCTAAATCCCTATGCTGTATTTTATAGAGAAATAATTTTAATTTTTTGTGAAACTATCATAAATTAAGTATACTGTTAGAAAATATCAAGTTAAGTATTTGTAATGCCTTCTAATAAATCCGTTTATGAACTGCCCTTCAGGTGTGGACCTAACTTGTATTACCACAAATAGGAAGTACATGCATACAGAAGGAAAGAAACAGAAGTAACCTCTAAGGAGAAATATCTAAAACTAGAAAATCAACATTATAGGAATTTAAAACTACATGCCAATTTTGTCTTCATAAAAAAGACCTTTGCATAACATACTCAAATGTCAGTGAGGCAAATGCAAGTGACTCTCAACAGTGTCTACTGCACTGTTTGTCAGCAAAAGGCTTTACAGAAAATGCCCACGAGAAGCAGCTAAGATAGTACTGCCCTGGCTTCTTCCCACGGCATGCTTTATTCCTACAGCATTTTGGAAAAGCATGTGCAAGGAAACAGCATGCTCCCACGATTACCTCCTGATTATTGGTGGGGCTATCAAATTCATCAGCCTTACATTTAGTTCACTAGAGCATCTGCTTCTGATCCTGCCAACCCATGACCTTAACCTGGGCTGAGGGATACAAGCATTATTATTTCTCATTTCTACCCTGATTTTTGCTCCTTACTCCTTAGCTGGGGAGAAGATTTCTTACTTCACCATGCTGGATCTTTCAGGAAAAGAGTGTTTTTGTGCTACTTTGTATGTGTATGTGGTTGGTTGAGCTTTTTGCCTTTTTCTTTTTTAATTGCCACCACATGGTTTGGGCAAAATCTTCTGCAGGAAAGTCAGGATTTTATAGGAATTGCTCAAATATCTCTATTTTTAATACAGCTTTCTCCAGGGAGAAGTGCATTAGCCTGTTAATTTCCCTCAACCTCACCTCTTTTTTCCCTCTCAGCACAGGCAAAGTTCTGAAGAGTAACATCAGACAACATCAAGCCACTCTTAAAGTAATAAAGTAATGAAAGGATGCTACCTAAAGATCAGCGATTAAGTATGCCAATTCCTAAAGACAAATCTTCAAAATCACTGTAGGCATTGAAACATTCAGCCACCATGTTTACATTTCCATTTGATAACTTTAACTCAAACAAATTACATCCCATTGTTTTTGTATCATTGAATTTTTAGTAGAGACACATCACTGCATCTTTTTCTTAGAACTTACTTTCCAAATTGAAAGGGAAAAAACAAACAAACCAGGAGTCCAAGTAAGGCAAACTCCAGTTTCATCCTATTTCAGCACACCTCCAACTGTCGTCTCATTGTCACCTTTCATTAGCTGATATGCCATATTTCTGTGTCTCTTCTATACACCAAAAGAGGGAAGGAAAAAAAAAAAAAAAACACTGCAAAGCATGAGATTTCCCAGTTTCTGCTCTTGGGTAAAGGGGGAAGCAAACCAAGAAACTCTGAAATGGTCAGTCAAAATCAATATCTTCATATACAAAAGACATCACATTAGTATTAAGAGAAGCCACTCACAAAATGAAAAATTGAAGCTCCTTTGTAACCTCGGGCTGTAAGTTCTTCTCCTGAGTCGCAAAGACAGAGCACCTGTATTCTTTTTGAAACTATATTAAATGATGCACTAAGTGTTAGAGTCAGTGCCTGTCAATTTATTTGGGGTAAAAAAATCACTTCACATCCTCTCTGTTGACATTACTGAACTGCCTTGACAAAGTAAGATAAACACTGGATTTGCTTATGTTTATTTTGGCCTATGGTTTCAAAGTTTTAACCAACTTCAAATAAGTTCTACACATTCATCTGAAACACTGCAAATTTCAGGTCACCTGGAGGTTAGGTTAAGCTGATAAGAAGAAAAGGCATTTATATTTCTGAAATAAACACATATTATGTGCAGTAATTCATAAGATAGGAAATATGTCTGCAAAGAACCAAAGTAATGGAAGAAAACAATTTCAGTTTCATTTATGTGATTTTCTAAGTCTCTGATGTTGCCATGTATTCCTTAGCTCCTTGGACCTCTTCTTGAGCTTCTTAAGAGAGAAGACAGTAAGGCTGGACCAGACAAACTCTATGGTTCCTTAAAATTCTTACACTCCAAACTTAAACAAATTTATCAGAGTTTTAAAGAACAAACATAATTACAGGTATTTAAGCTCTGAAATGACTAAATTGGCCTCTTCAAACAGTATGCAGTACTACTAAAAACATTTCACTTTGGCTTAAAATGTTATTCTACTTTAATAAGAGTGCTACCCAGCTAGTAAGCAAATACCTGTACATCGAAAATATTTTTACAGCAAGCATAAACAGTTTGACAGTAATTTGTATCATTCTCACGGGAAAATAACTTCTCCAATCTCATCTTTCTAGTCTGTGTAGCAGTGCCAATTTATAGGCATATAAAATTCGAAATCTCTTCTGTGCATCAATTATAACTTACGCAGCTCCCTGAGCAGCATTTAAAAAGCAAAGAAGTGCAAACAATATTCTGCTTGCTGACATAGTAAAAAATTTAGCTAACATAGCTTTAGAACTTCACAATTTAACTGTAATCAAATATCCTCTTTTCAGGAAAGTAAAACGACTGGGATAATATCCCAAGTATAAAACTCCATGTCTAACTAAACCATACCTGAAATTATCTAGCTAATCACCCAACAAAAAAGGGCTGTAGGGCAGAAACCTGGCTAATAATATTTTTCCTTATTATCAAGGTACTCGAAGTCATAAAATCCTACATTTTATTTTTTAAAAAGGAATGCACTTAAAATCAAGATACAGGGGCACTTGCGTGGCTCAGTCAGAGTCTGACTGAGATTCTCTCCCTCTGTTCCTCCCCCTGCCATGCTCTCTCTTCTCTCTCAAATAAATAAATAAAATCTTAAAAAAAAGAGAAAAGTATAGACACATATCTATGTAACATAAAGAAAAAGGTCAATGCAACATAAATAAGGGATCATAATCACTGGAGCCTTTTCTGCACTGTACTATTTAGAAAGATAAGATAAATGCACATTAAAAATAAACTAGACAAACTTGAAAGTTCCAGAAAAATCAAAAAATTAGATCAGGGTCAAAACTGAACAAAATGAGTAAGACCTAAACATCAATCAGAATATAAGTGAGACAGAAATAAGAAGTTTCTGAATGAGATATTCAAAATTTATATCTACAAGTAACTATAGGAGTCTCTGGGAGGTGGGCAGCTAATGGAATAATATGAATCCTTTCAAAACTGGCAGTAGTTTCGATCAACAATGATTGCTTTGGTAGGCTATGTTAATGGATATGTGGGCAGATACTCGCATATAATTTTATGGTATTACTAGCACTATGCTATGCTTTGTGTAGGGGAGGGAGGGGATGCTTTTTAAGCTAGATAGTTTATGTTATTATCATTTAAATAATATCCAAACCCTAGAAGCAACTAGAAAACTTTCCTTAGCTGTATACGTTCTTCTCCTTCCCTGAGAAATGTAACCAAGTGAAACACAACACCTGTATATTCTCACAGTCCAAAGGGCCCCAAGAGTCAACAAAAATTCTGAAAGCCCACAAGTGTGAAAATCCTATTTCTCAACTCCTTAATTTTAGATTGCTCTGATGGAATGGAGCTTTTGAGAATTTTCTCTAGAGCAATCATGTGCAGTTATGAGAGGTGCAGAGGCAAGTACTTTCTGGTCAGCTGTAGACTGGAGATAGTCCTAGGGTTCCCTGCTAATAGCACATGGCTTAACTAAAATAGAGAGCATAATTTAGCTTCTAATTTCATCAGTTTAAAAATCAAGTAGAAAAAAAACTGGGCCCTAGGCTAGAACCTGGCATTTGAGATACCAGCTCAAGGGCATATTTTCTTAAAAACTATTTTGGAGGTTTTGTAGGTGAAACTAGATAAGATTTACTTATTTTCATTTAAGATTCAGTTTCTTTTGTTAAACCATGAAGTATTTTTTTAAATTGGTCTGCTAAAGTACTAAACTGGAAACGTTCATCTAATTCAAATCAGACTCTTTTCACTTCAGATAAAAAATGATTTTATTAACATTCTAGACAGCTAAGACCCTATGAAAAACTGCTAGTTTATATTTTTACCAAATATATATATATGTATATATATACATACACACACACTTTATTATACATATATAATAGAGTGTGTGTGCATACTTTATATATATGTAAGTGTATGTGTGTGTGTGTGTGTATCATTAATTCTTAGAGCAAAAGAGCAAACATACAGCATGAGTCAGCTAAAGGTCTATTTTCTAAAAGACGGGTCAGATGAAAATACTTACTGACTTTAAAACTAACAAGACACATTTTAAGTAACCAGGTTTGGTCTATTGAGCTCACTGAAAGATAAATTTGTGGGGAGAAAGGGTCACTGAGAGTCAAAAACTGAGAAGAAAACATCTCTCTGGTCAGTGAAGAGAGTATTACAAACATCATCACACAGATTCTATTTAAAGTCACCAGAAGCTTTTAGGTATCTAAAATCCTCAAGTCGATACAATCTCAGTCTTGTCTTTGCTTCTCTGTATTGTGCTTCCTGGTGGTGGTGGTTGTTTGGCTTGTGCCAACAGGAATAAGAAGGAAGATATCAATAAGAAATTTGAAAAGCCATTTTTGTCTAAGAAAGTGATTCCAAATTTGGAAGATTCAGACATGAATGCCTCTGTAGAAGTTGCTTTCAAATTGCCTCACATGCTACCTATAGTACAAATTGAGGCCACAGTGACAGATTCTGATTCTCAACTACAATGATGACAAATACCAAACTGCTGTCATTGTCCTGTCCAAAACATGACAGGAAGGAGAACAGTGTGGAACAGCTGCACAGGACAAGGGGGTTATGCACCTTGATTTCCTTTTCAAAACTGCCATCGGTGTCCTTCCACTCTTGTAAGTGAGCCGCAGAGTCAGCATATCTAACAGGGCTCTGAGTTTCAAAGGTTATTGACATGAATTTGTTCCCTGGGAGAAAGGGAGGTGCTTCCGTGTTAGAAAGATGATGAGAAAAGAGGTTCTTGGAAATACAAGACACTAGGAAGGGGTAATACTGTAGCAGGCCATTTTTCCAGTTTAAAAAAAAAATCTTTAACAGATTTTTTAAATTCTGCTTCAAAAAACTATATGTAATACAATAGGAACTAGAGATCAGCTTTTAACATTTTTTTAAAGATTTTATTTATTTATATGACAGAGAGATCACAAGTAGGCCGAGAGACAGGGAGAGAGAGAGGAGGAAGCAGGCTCCCTGCCGAGCAGAGAGCCCGATGTGGGGCTCGATCCCAGGACCCTGAGATCATGATCTGAGCTGAAGGCAGAGGCTTAACCCACTGAGCCACCCAGGCGCCCAGTTTCTAACATTTTTTAAAAAACTTCTTCCCTAATGCCAATTTCTTTTAATGAAATCACAATATACTAAAAAACAAGCAAGCATCAATTAAAAGCTGATCTTTAAATATGCTATGTGTAAATGCATTCAAACACTGAAAAATGTTGGAATAATAAGCCCATATGAGGTTTTAAAATTAGAGTTGTAAGTTTTTATGAAACGATATTTTTTCCTACTTTTTCTACCTATCAATTATTAAGAATTTCTCCTTAAGCCTCCATTAACCAGAAAAATCTAATCGTCATCCAATCATAATTCTTTGCTTTCACTGGATTTTACCTGTGATGTAAGGTCAATGTTTTATGCTCTTCATTTCTAGTATTGTTTCCTCTAATATTAACAGTTAGTTGTGCTACTGGGGATTCCTTAGTCAACTAGCTTGGCTCAGCTTTAATACTAAAAATGCTATTACAATAAGAAAGAAGGCTATGAAATAGATGAAAAGGGAAAGAGTTAATATACCGACAATACTTTATCACCTTCCTATGACTAGCCCCATGGCACACGGAAACCCTATGATAAAAACAACCACCAAGAAAACTTCCTTTAACCCAGCATTTCTGATGCCTTGTCAAGATACCTGATTAAAATACCAAAACCAACAAGAGTCTACAAAGCACAGTTAACAATTATGTGAAGATCCATAGCACAATTTTTTTCAAGCACTTTAAAATTTTAATGAGATATAGATCGCACAACACTAGCTAAATAAAGCAACCGGGATACACCAGGGAGTATAGCTACCAATGTATAATTTCTGCAGATAATGCCAACTGTAAGGAAAATAAACTTTTCAATGTTATATATAATTTCAGCAGGAACATCTGGATATTTAAATATCTGCAATATAAAAACAAGCTAAACCAAGTTCAATTATTACATTTATGTTCCCAGTATGTAGAAATTCATTTCCCCATCTAGCTATTTAAATGGAATTTTCTGGTTGATGTGATTTTTAAGTAGATGTGATACCAATTGCTACCGAGAATTGCATTCTCAGAGAATTGCATCAAATAGATTGACTTAAAAATGCTCTCAAGTCTTGATTATTGGTAGCAGAAAATCTGAATTGAAGTATTTTTTTCAACTGTAAGCAATCAATCTACCTATATTACATCCTGACGGAGCACCTGAGTTAAGAAAGGGAAAACCAAAGCAAAGGCTCTTTTAGCACCATCTTTTCACTAAGTAGGATTTTACCAATTTGTTCTGCAGTTGTATAGGGTGTCAGGTATTATGAAATCAATGCAATGTATTCACTAGTTGTCAGTCACAGGATGACAGTATTGTAAATTAAGGGGATGCATCTTTGAGCAGGGTTGCATACATATTTCCAAGGAATCCATTTGCAGTCTGATTTATGCTCTTAAAATAGACAACCTACCACTATCTGTTGAAAAGTCTCACAGGTATGAAATTGTCTAATTGAATATCATTTTCCTTTATAATCAAAGTAGGCTCCCATTTAGCTTCAATCACTTTGCAGTTTTAACCTTAATATTTTCTAAATAGTGAAAAGGAGTCAAAAGACTTCACGAACAGTTTTGAATAACATTACTGATTTAAATATGTCTCTACTGAGATGAAAATTACCGAGTAAAAATATGTCATGGTAGTTGCATAACTCCTGAGAATACATCAGATAGCATTCCTTAAAGCAGTAATTCATTACCATCGTAGTTTGTTAAAATCTATTCTAAAACCTGATTAGACAAGGATTTTTTCAAAATAGGTGAAAATAATTATTGGCTGGTATAGTAAGATCTTTTAAATTTAAAATAATGTTAAACTATCATTTTTTCCAGAGAGGATTTTCAAGAAACTGCTTTATAGTTTTTTATCTAAATAAACTATGTCTTTTAATCCCACAAACTTAATAATCTAACAAAATAAAAATGACCAGGGAATATATGAGTTTATAAAAGTTCTGATAAGTCTATTTAAATAATTCTATTTTTCATGACTTCATTAAATAATATTTTAACAGGAGACAAATTGTTTTAAAGGGTAGATAACTGTACATAAACTATTTGTATTTTTCAGGTTCCCATCCAGACTTTGTCATACATTTTTATATAATCATAAATATAATAATAAATATAATTGATTTTGACATGTAATTTTTATTAGAGGTGAGAAAACAAATACCAAAAAGTTTTCAGGAAGTCAAAACTGTAACTTAGAATAGGAAAGAAATGAGAGGAAGAAAAATTTCTCTTTCTCTCATACACACATGTGAACTTGTCATTCTAACCTAAGAGTTGCAAACCTTAAAACTGGCAAAAAATTGTATATCTTACTTAGTAATCAAGCAGCTGTTGGTAGGAGTGGAAAAGTAAAATAATATTTATAAATATCTGGAAGTAGTCATAGACTTTTGGGAGAGGTCCTTAAAATTACAATGAAATCATTATGTATCAATGTAATTATTAGGCCTAATGATGGGATGACAGGAGCTGATATACATATGGATTCAATTTACATGGATAAAGTAAAAAAGGCTATCTGTTCAAGATTTTACTCCAGGTGACTAAATGTAAAAACCTAGAACAAGTTCATTTGTAAAGACTGCTTTCCTGTGTGCTAAAAATTTCCCAAACCAATTCTTTTCTATTCTACCTTATAGGCATATTTATCAACTTCAAAGGTTTAAAGTATTTTTAAAAATCTGTTTTAATATCCCACAATAGTTTCGTTTTGTTTACTTTACATAGACTGTGAATTGTGTTCTAACTTCATAATAAGATTTATTCACTCAAAGATGACCAAAACGACACCTGCCAGGTATGCTAAGATTAGGATGGGTCTTATAAATTCAATTAATAGCCCAATATTGCTGTGCCCTATCCTGAAAGCCTGACTTTAGGTTCCAGTTCTCAATTTCCACATAGGTCTCATTTATATTTTTTTTCTGAAAAATGAAGCTAGAATGAATATTTTTTATTATTCCAAATTTTTCAAGTCTTTCTAAACCTTTAAATTTTAGAAAAACAGCAAAACTCAACAGACATACTATCTACATAAATCTCTATGTCATTCTTGACTCTGCTACTGAAGTAAATATTTCAAACAGGAATAGCAACAATTTTGCAGGGTTAGATCTACTCCTGTTTTATGTCTCTTCTGACACAAACTTCTTGGTTCAAGTTATTTCTAACACCAGTAAATTATTACTTCCTGGTTACATTAAAAGGTTCCTTCAGCATCTAATGAATCTTAAATAATAAATGTATCTCCTTGACTATTCACCATGGGAAGTTCCGAATTTTATTATAAATAAATCCATGACTGTTTGGTAATAATATTTTGCTGTGAAGGATTTGTGAAGGATTTGCAAGCAGCCCAAGAAACAGGTACCAAAATCACAAATGAAGAGACCCTCAGAGTCCTCATTAATAGGATGACTATAAATGATTTAAAATTGTAGTGAGGCAGATGCTTCTATAGAAAGACAACCTACATGGGTGTCATTGGTTTTAATAACGAGAACCCACACCTTTGAAGGAAAATCCTAATAAAACATTCCATTAGGAAAAGAAGTGGGGGGGAGAGGATATACTCCTACAAGCTAATCACCACTGTGAATTCTCTTATATTCTCAAAGCAGCAAGAGACTACATTTCCATCAAAATATAAATTCTTACCACAGAGGGAATTTAGAACACAGACTGTTTAGTAAGAAAGAAATAATTATTATAGTATTTGTTATAATTACAAATGTTAATTATTATACAGCTATAGAAATTCGGTTCCATTATAACCTCTAGTTTTCTCTGCTAATTTCTAAAATTATCTCAATAAATGTCAAGGCTGAATTTTACGGATTTTTTTCATAAAATCCACTTTAGTCATTTAGAGTAACTGGCACACAATTTACATGTACAATCATATTCAAGCCAGTATTCTATTAGAAGCATAATCATATGTTTTCCCCAAAGAATTATTTTGTATCAACTTTGACTAAAGGTATTCCCTTTTAAGAAATGCCAAAATGTGAACAATTCACACACAGCTCTGAAAACTCAAAATTATCTCTTACATACAGATAACAATGACCACATTAGATTGAAACCCCTGGGCTGTTATTAAGTACAAAATAATGGAAAACCCTAATTAGTTAATGCACTAATATTTACGCCTTATTAATGGATATTCGCCAAAGTGAACACTTTACCTAGGAATATTATTTGGGTGGGTGGATGTGTGTGTTTTAAGTAAACTCTACACCCTACACGGGACTTAAACTCATGACCCTGAGATCAAGAGTTTCATGCTCTACCGACTGAGCCAGCTAGGCACACCTATTTGGGTGTGTTTTTTCTAAATGAATAAACTTTTTTGCTTTCTATAACATGTTGTGTTTATTATAGATATTCAAAATTTATAAAAATAATGTTTTCTCTTTAAGAATTACTAGAAGGACTTTCTGATTTGATTGGCAAGTTTAAAAAGTTTACGTTTCAGTAGCTTTCACTCAAGTAAACAGTGACGGACAAAATACCTTTAATTTCATTATTACCTCCTTTTAGCAAACACATCATTTAACTGTTTAATAATAATGGTCTAACAGAACAAAAAGTAATCTGATTCCCCAGACAGTATGAATAAACATCACCACAAACCATTTAAGTTACTTAGCCATATCTCACCAACACTCCATAATCCCAAATATGAATAGAACATCTCCATTTGGATATCTTAGTTTACCTCAAACCCAGCACAAAAACATGGAAACAAAAGAAAGGAATGCTCTCTGCATAAAGAGGTTACCTGCAGTATTACTAGCAGTGGGAAAAAATTTGAAATAACTTTAATAAATTTTCCCTTCAAAGAGGAAAATGGAAATGCTTAAGTAAACTCTGCAAATATCCACTCAGAGGCACATTGGGCAGTAATCTAGTCATTAATATGATTGCTCTGAAGATTCTGGAGGGACATGGAAGCAAACATTAGTGAAACTGTACAAGTGCTAGGATTACAATGTAAAAAGCACTACTAATAAAGGGTTGGAAGAAAAAAAATTTTTTTAATTTTGAAATTTTTAAGGAAAAATTTAAACTTCTCCCATAAACTATTTCTTCTCTGAATTCTCCTCTTTCAGACTGTCCCTATGTTTGGCTCTTTCTTTGAGGGGTCACTAAATGGTACTATGTCTGATGGAAGTGGCCAGTACTTTGATTTTAGTACACTATATTAAATATTTCCTAATAGTTTATGCATTTTGAAATCTATCTGCCAATTTAGTCTTATAGTAATAATAAGCTATTTGGAGTTATGAAAGAAATCTAAAATTTCTATGTTGTTTTCTCCATTCATTCATTTTTTCACTCATTCTCTCAGAGTACAAATGAGCAGCCCATTCTGGAGACTAAATTTTAAACTGTCTGAGGGCAAACAACACTGATTACCCATTGCCAACCACAGTGTCAGGAATCCAGACAGTATACAGAAATTTGTTGGAAAAGAGGAGGAAAAAAATGGAGGGGCAAGAGAGAAGGAAGGAAAGGAAGGTGGGCTGTATGTGGCAAATAAAAAGAAGGGAACAAAAAGGTAGAAGAAAAGAGTTAAAAAGGCTTCGGCTTTAGAGTTACACATCTCAGCTTGGACTCTGTACCTAATTCTTATAAGCTGAAAATCTTGAATGTACTTAAAATCTTATGTTCCCTTTTTCCTTACCAGGTAAAATGACAGTCAAATGAGTTGGCACCTGTAAAGGGTTTAGCAGAGGTCCAATCCACAGTAGGTGCTCAGTAAACATTGGCTGCCCTACTAATACCTCAATATACTTGGAAGAATTGGTATTTTTAAGTCACTTCTAAAATTCTAATATTACAAATTTCAGCACTGCCAGTAAAGTGACACTGAACATTGGCAGTCTTTATTAGCTACTTTGAAGGATATAACTATTACTTAGAAAAGCCCAACATTCTAACCTCATTTTTTCCAAAAATGGCAAAAAACAATAAATAGCACTTCTTAAGATAAGTCCAATGGCAAACAACTTTAGTATTTGTTATATGACCATAATGGTTTGCTGAGGGAAATTATATGGGAGGAAAAAAAACCCCCTCAAAATTAGCATTGAACACAAATATATGAATATGTATGAGATAAAAAAATAAAACATATATCAGGGGATCCAAAAAGGGGGGAATCCTCTTCTTTGTTTTAAGAAATCATTTTATAATGAAAATAATCCCATTATAACTTTCTCTCATTTTTAGGTTTATAATTAAAGATATCAGGTTTTCTTAGACTGGGACTTACTTGTACATCTACCCATGGGTTTTAAAATAACAGATAGATGTAATTTCAGAAAATGACAAATAAAAAATGTAACTATTTTTTTCCCTCAAACCACTGAGCTGAACTGTGACCACTCTTTCTGGGATAATAGCAGAGTTCCCTTTCCAAGGAGTGCCTGGCACAGTATAGTGATGAAAAGAAAAGCACACCCGCAGAAACAAGGAGGAAAAAGAGAAGCACCACTGTATCTGCAGAGGCACCACAGGGGACCAACACTGCGACAACAGTAAATCCTGGAAGCTCTCCACAAAGGAGTCCATCTTAAAATCACACATATGTACAAGATGTGTGCTATACGCACATAACCACTGATTTCCTATTCTAATTCCAACAGCCCCCTGGCTCTCAAAGTCACCCACAGTTTGGCAGGTTCTTCCATAGAAATCCTCACATCCTGATTACTTTCCCTTCATTTCTTTTCCACATTAAGCCCGCACTGCATTTCCTTTTTTTTCTCTTTCTTATTGGAAAAAAAAAAAAAAGTTGCTATGAATTTAGTGAAGTCTTCAATTAATTTCTATTTTAATAATCACAGCATCATCCAAATATATTTTTTCTCATTTTATGTTCAGGTAGAAAGCATTATTGCTATTTCTTATAGTCCAAAATAATGCTCTGCGATCAGACACTTACCAACTTAAAAAGGTTAGCAACCACCTATCTATTATATCCCATATTTTTAGGGGCAGCTTTGGAATTTCACTGAAGAAGGGGACTGGGGAGGTCAATCAGATTGGAGGAGGAGCACCCACAGAAATCATCTTACCAGTGTGTTTACATAACTGCCCCAGAGCTTTTATCTGTTCCTCTGAGATAGTTCTAGAGTTGCAGAGAATAAAGCTGGTAGTGCTTCTGAGAAGAGCTAAGGCTCTCATTAATCTTACCCCTTGATACAGCTCCTTCATGTTGAAAGGGGATGGTTTCAATGTGGAGTCGGATTGAAGGTAGGAGTCAAGGGAAGCTTACTCACAATGTGCTGTTTTTGTTCCTTGTAATATTACCCTGATATTCAAAAGGGTAAGGATTAAGCAAGCATCTGGACCTTGGTGAGAAAATGTCCTTGGCTAACTTCACAAATCCTTGAGATTCAAACCATACTTATAAGAGATGCAGGGCTTAACTAATGTCTTAACTACTCATCAGTAGTGAAGTGAACAGATCTAGATTCTCCACTGTCCATTCTCCTTCACAATTCTTTATATTCCCATAAGTTTATTTCCAGGTAAACAGTAAGGACCTTAGGCTACACATGAAATTTTGAGAAAACCAAAGACAGAAAGGGGGTTAAAAGGATCCTTACTTTAAAATGTTGACATCTTCATGATCTCAGGGTCCTGGGATCGAGTCCCGCATGGGGCTCTCTGCTCAGCAGGGAGCCTGCTTCCCTTTCTCTCTCTGCCTGCCTCTCTGTCTACTTGTGATCTCTCTCTGTCAAATAAATAAATAAAATCTTTAAAAAAAAAAAAAAGAAAAGAAAATGTGACATCTTGGGGGTGACTGGCTGGGTCAGTCAGATAAGCAAGTGACTCTTGATCTCAGGGTTGTGAATTCAAGCCCCACATTGAATGTAGAGATTGTTTAAAAAGAAAATCTTAAAAAATAAGTAAATAAATAAGTAATAAATAAAAAATAAAATGTGATATCTATATTTGGAATGTCCTTTGTTTTCAAATTTAGATTTGGGCTTATAGGGGCCTAGGGGTAGAAGGATAAGAAAGTTATTTCCTCTCTAATCAAACTATATAAAAAGTTGAACATCTCTGATCTCCCCCAAAAAGGAATTTTTTTAGATGAATATTTTAGGAGGCAGAAGGAAAGAGGGAATGAAAGTTCTAAAATATTCACCTCGTCCTCTGACACCATCCAGTTGTCACTACCTCCAACATAGGTCTTTGTAGTCATGGCAAGGATAAGGGGTATTTCAATCATCAGTGAGCAACAATGATTTCTGTTTCAGCATAGAGGAGAAAAAAAAGTAGGATTACTTTTGAAGAAAAAATTTTGTTTTCATCTGAAAATATATGTATATATGGGTGTTGTGCGTACGAAAAAGAAAAAAAAATTGTAGACAGGTTAAAACTCTTAAGTTTAGAAATGGAAAGACCCTCTTTTATCTATTTATAAACTTAACTCTAGAACTACTATTGGTTAATGTTTCTTAAATCATTCATTTCCTCTGAGTAAGTTTCAGTCATTCCCACAAAAAGGAAATGGGCTAATGCACATTAAGCTTGCTAAATATGAAAAAATTAAGTATTCAAATATCAAATTCAAAACCACTAAGTTATAGTGATAGCAAGTTTCAGTAACATGTTTCTTGGTATGTTGCAATCAAGTTTAAACAATGGAATTTTTTACTCAAAATGGACTGTGGACCTCAGAGCTAGTTTTTCTTGCCCAATTAAGAAATATGGAGGGGTGCCTGGGTGGCTCAGTGGGTTAAAGCCTCTGCCTTCAGCTCAGGTCATGATCCCAGGATCCTGAGATAGAGCCCCGCATTGGGCTCTGTGCTCAGCAGGGGGCCTGCCTCCCCACCCCCACCCCCCCGCCTGCCTCTCTGCCTACTTGGGATCTCTGTCTGTCAAATAAATAAATAAAATCTTAAAAAAAAAAAAAAAGAAATATGGAATGAAAGACTATGGTCAAAAAAGTGGCTATAAGAACTAATAGGGGTGCTGCGTGGCTCAGTTGGTGGGGAGACTGCCTTCGGCGTGGGTCACAACCCAGAGTCCTGGGATCGAGTCCTGCATCGGGCTCCCAGCTTGGCGGGGAGTCTGCTTCTTCCTCTGACCTTCTCCCCTCTTATGCTCTCTCTCCCCCTCTCTCTCTCTTTCTCTAATAAAGAGATAAATAAAATCTTTTTTTAAAAAAAGAACTGCTGTAGCCAATTCATGTAAGCACAAGGTAGTGTTTAGTAGTACTTTACTCACACCAAAAAATATATATACTAATACATAAAACTGGTCCCTTGCGGAAAAAAATTAAAATTATAATAAATTTGCACTGTGAAGAAAGCCCAACCTAGTGAAAATTTAGAAGTTAGGTATAGAATTTTCGGAGTGACTATTATTAGGTATGTGGTCTAAACTCAGAGGGAACCTCATGTTTCTAAGTCTGAAAATTTATTTTGATCATTTTACCTCTTCTTAACACAGAAAAAAAAAAAGAAAGAAAAGAAAAAGAAAAAAAAAAAGAAAAGTTAAATGAATCCAGGGTTGTTGAGACTGAAATCCAGTTTTAGTTTCTTGATTACTTTAAAGGTACAATTTAAAATTATATACAGTTAGAAACATTTACTTTAAGATTCAAGAAACTCATTTTAATAATCAGATAACATCATCCAGTTTTGTAAACTACAATAAAAATTTTTAAATAGTCATCAGAAATTAGATATTAACCCACAGTATTGCAAAAGTTGCCATTAACTAAAATTCTCTATGAAATAAATACATTTCCTCTATAATGAAAATCATGTTAATCACAAAATATGGAAAAATCCTAAGATGTACTTCAGTAGATATTCAGTGTAATCTCTTGTAAGTATACTCTACTTCATTCTAACTGTGGGAATTGTTTAACTGCGCATGATAGATAGCACGTTTTGGCAAACCTAAGGCTGTGGGGGGAGGGTCTGAGAATCAGACACTGCACTCTCTTTTGCATTACCCGGAAAAGCCTCCTCCCTGCTCTTTGCCTCCACACTGTAACCTGTTACTCCATATCTCCCCACCACCCACATTCACAAAAGCAGGAACACCACTAATAACCTCCGTGTTTTTAAAAACTGGCGTCATCACCTGCTAGTAATCATGCATGAGAGTGAAGTGGCATGCCACTTTTGAAAAAGCTGCTATAGATGATAACTGCACACTGATGAGAGCATTTAATTATTCCAGAGCTTATCACTGCCCGACAATTATCTGCTTCATAAAATGCACTATACTTGTGAATTATCTATTTCTGGTGACAGTCATGAAATCAGTTTGATAACCAAAGTTTCTGGACAGGTTATCTTAGCAGTGCCCCTCTTCCTCATAATCAATAGTATAACATGACCACTTATACATTTATTTCATATAATATCTCTTAAAGAAAGTAAACCTTCAAATATGGGGAAAAAGAAGAGCATTTTATTTTTAAATAATCTCTATACCCAATGGGGGGCTCAAACACACAACCCCGAGATCAAGAGTCACATGCTCTACTGACTGACTGCAACATTTCTAAGATAAAAGCCCCACAGCTATTAAAACTACTTATAACTGTTTCCTACTTGACTTCTAAGTTGCCTTATTTTTCTAGAATCTTTGTGCCTATTTTATGTAACTTCCCATAAAAGTTTTCAAGACTAGGATGTTTTATGATACAAAGATGATTTAAAGATTCTAAATCGAAAGGACAATAAGACTATGGCAAGATAATATATTGTTCAGTAATTTTCCAAAGTTATCGAAACAGACCCTAGCTCACTGGGGCACTCTTATTAGCAAAGGTAAAGCAAGGCCAAGCAAAAAGAATATGTTTTAGACTGCAAACCTCAAAGTGACTGACATTTTTAGAAAACCTTTACTTCTGGGGCACCTGGGAGGCTCAGTGGGTTAAAGCCTCTGCCTTTGGCTCAGGTCATGATCTCAAGGTCTGGGGATCAAGCCCCACATTGGGCTCTCTGCTCAGTGGGGACCCTGCTTCCTCCTCTCTCTCTGCCTGCCTCTCTGCTTACTTGTGAAATCTGTCAAATAAATAAACAAAATCTTAAAAAAAAAAAAAGAAAGAAAACCTTTACTTCTTCCCATTTTCTTCTTCTCCTTAATATGGCTGGTTAATTTTTCATTGGTTTTGCTTGAAACATGCATGATCATAGAACTTAAGCACAAAGAACAAAAGAGAAAATTTAAAACTCCCATTTTTTTTGCCCATCAGTAATTTTGGTAAAAGACTTTATGTGGGCTTTTGGATTGTATGCAGATTTTATGCTTTTCTCCTATTCCAATGCCTAGAATAATTGAGCATGGTATCAAACAGACAAGTAAGCATCTCTTCTTGAACTGGTCAAAGCTAAACCAGATGCTACAGCATTGGGGAGAAGAGATGAAAAGAAGTTAGAGTCACAAATAAAGTTTTATTCTTCCTCTCTCTCACTCATGGCTTTTGCACTGAAGAAGTAATCAGTCATTCATGCATTTACTATTATTTTTTTCTTTATACCTTTATTATTTACTTACTGTTGATTTAGTCTCTAATTTGTGCCAGGCAACAAGGAGACAGTGGAATTAAATAGAGAGATGAGTAAGACTCAGTCCCTGCATTCATGGAATTCAAAAATATACAGATAAAGCACGAAATTCTATGACAACTGCTCTGTGGACAAGAGGCTATGGGGACAAGGGCCTCTATGGAAAAGAAGCTATAAGAACAGGCAGGCAGAGGAGATCAGGTTGTCTATCCAAAGGGGGGATAAACCTGGAACAGGTTTTGTGGTGAGAGCCACATAAGAGCTAGACTCTGAGGTAAGAAGTACCTTAGATTTACTAATTCATTTGGGAATAAGCATTTTTCTTCCTTCAAGGCACATCATTCATCAAGGAGTAAACTCGTATTCTTACATGACCAATATAGAAATCTTTAATACTCAGATGAAATGATCTGACTAAAATAAGGAAACTTGCAGGCCTAAAATAGGCAGCAGACTTAGAATTAAGATCACATCACTGTGGGAGGCAGGGGATGGCATGTGTGGTAATTATGAACAGTGTTTAAGGAACTGAGGATATTCCTGAATAAGAGACACTAAATAGGAAACAAATTATGTCCACTTGTGTCTAAAATTTGTAATTTTAGAATTCACAGAATTATTCAGTCTACTCTGAAATCTACAAATCTGAATTCATGGAATTTGATAGCTGTCTTACACCATCCTTGGTTCACAGCATCTCCAGATTCAGTTTCAATCAACATTTTTTGAGTTTTCATAACGGGCTGCTGAGTGCTGCTGGAGGAAATACACCAATCACCATGTGGACTGGTGCCACTACAAATTTATGGTTTGCAAGCTCTCACAACCACTCAGCAATTCTACATTCTGCTGGTCAGCTCCCTCTGCCACAGCAGTTCTTCCAAATGTTAGCTCGTGTCCCAAGGGGCCTACCCAACTCCTTCCTTGCCTCAGGCTTTTATCTTAGAACTTGTCTGGCTTCAAAGAACAATTAGGGGCCATCAAGTTGCACTCTTCCAATTTCTTATACTCCACAAAACCTCCGAGTGTCTTTGGAAAACAGTGTGGAGGTTCCTCAAAAATTAAAAATAGAGCTACTCTATGACCCAGCAATTGCACTACTGGGTATTTACCCCAAAGATACAGATGTGGTGAAAAGAAGGGCCATATGCATCCCAATGTTCATAGCAGCAATGTTCACAATACCCAAACTGTGGAAAGAGCCAAGATGCCCTTCAACAGATGAGTGGACAAAGAAGATGTGGTCCATATACACAATGGAATATTACGTAGCCATCAGAAAGGATGAATACCCAACTTTTGCATCAACATGAGGGCTGGAGGAGATTAGACTAAGTGAAATAAGTCAAGCAGAGAAAGTCAATTATCAAGTGGTTTCACTTATTTGTGGAACATAAGGAATAGCATGTAGGAGGTTAGGAGAAAGAAGGGAAAATGAAGGGGGGGGGGGAATAGAAGTTGGAGACAAACCATAAGAGACCATGGACTCCAGGAAACAAACTGAGGATTTTAGAAGGGAGGGGAGTAGGAGGATGCGTGAGCCTGGTGATGGGTATTAAGGAGGGCATGGATTGCATGGAGCACTGGGTATCACAGGCAAACAATGCATCATGGAACACTACATCAAAAACTAGTGATGTACTGTATGGTGACTAACATAATTAAAAAAAAACAAACCTACAAGTGTTTAATCAGCACCCACCCTCTATTCTAAGAGGTAGGTGGTATCTCTCTCTCTCTCCTCAAGATTAATTCATCTTGATATTCTCTTATTCCTAACCAGGCCCCTTGAATTTCTCTTCGACCCCACTCCATGAATCCCCCCTTCACCTGTATGTTTCTCATTCTCTTATCTCCTTTGCCTCAGGTGCTAAACATATCCAAGTGTCACCCACCTTGAAAAAGTAAATAAAACTCTTTGATCCACTATAATCTGGGTTTTGCTTCCCCTTCCAACTTCTTTGCTAAAACAGCTTTCACTAGAATCAGCAAGATCCTCCTAAATGCTAAATCCAAAGGTCTTTTCTCAGTCCTCAACTTCATAACTATCACTGAAAAATGTGACACCTCCTTGAAATTTTCTCTTCTTTTGGTTTCAAGTAACAATGGCTTGACTATTTTTCTGACTCCCCTTTTTCATTTTCTCTTGGGCTTCAGCTTCCTCTGCCCACTCCTTAACCAATGGTGTTCACTGTGGTTATATCTAGAACCTTATACTATAGTAATCTTGAGAGCACATCCACACCCAAGGCTTTAACAGCCACCAAATATTGACATCCCCTAATATCTGGCTCAGATTTTTTTTCCCAAGTTATATTCCCTAAATTCAATAGCCAAGTAAATACAAACTCAAGGATACCCTACCTTATTCACTGAATAAGTGGCACCGCTCAATTATACACACAAGAAACCTGAGTCATCCGTTTTCTCCCTCCTCACATCAAACCAGATGCCAAAATTCATTAATTCCATCTCCCAAATCATTTTTTAATGTATTTCCCTCACACTTTCTCCCTATCCCTGCCTTAAGTCTAGTCATCATCATCTCTTGCCTGGACCACCCAAATTGTCTCCCCACATCACTGACCCCAAATCCTGATCCTGTTTGTCCTAACATGGAAATGTGATGATGTCACTTTTCTACTTAGAGTTTTCTTCAGGGTGGCCCTTGAAGAGTGGCCCTCTTTTGTTTTACTCCTACCCTTTATGCTCTAGTATCAGTGAACTATCTCTATTCCTCCACACATGATATTCCCTCCTATGGCCTAACTCTGTCTGCTCAGAATGGCTTATTTACCTGGCAAAATCTCCTTCACAAAATACACTCAGCTTCCAGGTCTGAGATCCAGTGTAAACCACCTTTGGATTCGTCCCCTGACCCACTACACCCACCACACACACAGACCTTGAAGTTTCTCGCATTCCTTTTCCTTTTGTCAAAATAACTGCTCTGACTATAGACCTCTCCTCGCTACATTCTACTTTGTTGAAATGCCTGTTAGCTGGCTATTCTGTGGGCAAGGCCAGGCCAGGTTTCCTTTGCTCTGTAACTCCAGAGTTTTGTATCATGCTCAGGCTACTGTAGGAACTAACTAATTTTTTTTTCCCCAAAGAAAAAGAGGGCACTGATCTTTTCTCCTTCCAAACACTTTTCTCCTTCCATACCTCTATGAATTCTATTTCTAAGAGCAGATCCTATCACGTTACTCCCCTAATTAATCTAAAGGCAATGAGGAATCTTTGAAGGAATCTCCAAATACCTCAGTTGGCATCCGAGTCACTACATGACCTACTTGATCCTTGTTTGCTTCTCCACAATCACTTTGTACTCCTTCACCCTCAAACCAGACCTTCTAGTGGTATCAGACTGTATGTTGTTGTATGGCTCCAGGCCTGCCCACATGGATACTGCACTCCCCAGGGAGAATCTCCTTCATTCTTCAAGACATTACACCTCTATGAGCATTTAGTACCTGGGAATCACACCTCTATGAAACATTTCTGACTTCACCATTCCCATCCCTGGCTGAGATGATTCACCTGCTCTCTGGTATACCTTTCATGTAATTCAATATTTTCTACTTAATTCTTTTTTTTTAAAAATATTTTATTTATTTGACAGAGAGAAATCACAACTAGGCAGAGAGGCAGGCAGAGAGAGAGGAGGAAGCAGGCTCCCTGCGGAGCAGAGAGCCCGATGTAGGGCTCGATCCCAGGACCCTGGGATCATGACCCGAGCCGAAGGCAGAGGCTTTAACCCACTGAGCCACCCAGACGCCCCTCTACTTAATTCTTGCACTTTAACTTATTTGTTAATAAAAGCTTCTTTCTCCTACAAGAATGTTAACTCCTCCAGAGTAGAGACTGTTACATTTATCTTTGAATGTCTGGCACAGAAAAGCCTATGTTTCAAGTGCTAGCAGGAAGAGTAAGAAGATAAGCATGCACAAACACAAAAACACGAACACATTATAACTCACTTTAGTTGGTATTAATTTGTCTACACTTAAAATATTCTCCCCTCTATTTGTATCATTTTAGCACCAGCACTTTAGAAATTATAAGAGGCTACGCTCTAATTATAATTATTTTGAATTCAATGTTTTGCTTCCCTGGTAATCATTTTTGCAAACAGTAATTTTTCAAAGACTGTTTAGGGAATTTTTTCCCACTCTACTTCCAGCAAAAGTAAGTTCTTAAAAGGTGTTTAATGAGCTAAATCTGTACAAACCCAAAATGATACAGTAAATGGTAAATCAGCTGGGCTTGAATTTCCAGATGCTCCTTATTATTTCCTTACATCAACTCAAAGCAGCAGTTCTCCAGCATTCGCAAGAGCACCTCTGTCCAAAAAATGCTGTTTATAAATAAATATCAATTTGTTAACTGATTCCCCCCCGGAGCCTACATAAGTAATACTAGTCGTTGCATTTAAAAAGGAACTGGAAACCAGGAAGGAACACCACAGGAAAAAATATTGTGATAAGGAATTAGGGCAAGATTTCTTTTAACTGTAAAAAGTCCTTACATGATGAATTTCAGTGATAAAAGAAGAAATTTTTGGCCTTACTGGTACCACCAAGTAGAATTATTCAGATTTTAAATATATTCTTTAAAAAAAACCAGTGTAGTTTTTTTTCATTTTATTTCTTTTCAGTGTTCCAAAATTCATTAAAGGTGTTTAATGAGCTAATCCTTATGAACCAAAAAATGACATTAAATTATTTGGCTTAAATTTATGTACTCTCACGGACCAATATAAATACACTGGAATTATTTTTAACATGAAAAATCCCTCATTTAATCATTTGTAAACTGGAGAAAGCAATTTCCCGCAGCTAAAAATATTTAAAAATCTGATTTGAGAATAAAATTATATTAAAATGGTATAATACATGGATTTGGCAACTTGCCAAGGGTAGATATGGACTTTTGCAGATTTCTCTTTCAAAGATATACCAAGCATTCCAACATTTCTAATAATTTGATAGTCAACTGCTGTAGGCAAAAAACTGTACCTAGTAATTCTGTACTGCCAATATATTTTAAACTATTTCATAAACATTGCTCATACAGTATGTCTAATAGATTTTGCATACTTTTTCTTATCAGAAACTTCTTTAACACATATAATCTACAGAAATTCTCAAACTAAATTAAATCATAATAGGAATGAAACTGACAAAATCTTTTAGTTGGCCTATTTTACCTGGAGAAACTAGTAAAATATGGCTCATGACTGAATCTCCATATATATTGAAAATAAACATGTTTAATATTCAAGTAATTTGGTTAGACTCACAGACTGATAATTTTGCAAACTTTTCTATATTTAAAAATGCAGGGGCGCCTGGGTGGCTCAGTGGGTTAAAGCCTCTGCCTTCGGCTCAGGTTATGATCCCAGGGTCCTGGGATCAAGCCCCACGTCTGGCTCTCTGCTCCGCAGGGAGCCTGCTTCCTCCTCTCTCTTTGCCTGCCTCTCTGCCTAGTTGTGATTTCTCTCTGTCAAATAAATAAAATATTAAAAAAAAATGCAGATGTGATGGAGAAGCAGAATAACATTTTAAACACATTGTTTTAGAATTACGTACTTTCAGTCCATACTCACAGAACCAAGAAAGATATTAATGGCATTAAATAGACAAAACGGTTGCTTCATTATCAGAGTTTCGCAAAGCTTTTTTTTTTAATGGTAAAACAGGACTCAATTTTCCATATACTTTGATGTAGTCTAGTTATGGCACTTGCCACTGATGAATTGAGAAACATAATTTGTGACTTAAAAAGTATGCATGAAGTTTACTTGACAAATCATTTTCTACTTCTGTCACCGTACATTAAGAAGTACTTGTGGAATAAATACATCAAGAACAAAATAATCAACTGCACAGAAATAAATGAGTAGGGATCACGTGGCAATTGCAGAACTCTATACTTGAAGGACACCAGCATCTCAGATCCCCTCTCTCAGAACTGTTAGTGCGAGACAGAACTTTGAAGTTCGTATAATCCAATGTCAGATAGGTTAAGACAAATTCCATTTCATCGCCTCAACAAACCAGTCTACTTAAAAATTTCCCTCATTAAGTACATATGACATTAAACACATCCTAACTCACCAATTTCCTTCTTCTCCAATCACTTTCATTTACTAACACAAATGTTAAAAAGCATCTTACAATGTTTATGACTGTGGGGAAGTCAAGGATATGAAACAGGTTGTATTTTTAGCTTGAGTTCTGCAAATAAAGAAAGTGAATTATTAAATAAAGAGAATTATTCTAAACAACATAAAGGTCAGTTTTAAACATATTTGAAATTAGAACTTCAGGTATCTCATTTAGTTTCCAAAAGGCCTTTCTGAAGGACAGAGAAAGAACCCTTACAGAATACAGAGTATAGCACAATATCCCTGTTGCCTAAAAAACAAAACTTTACAATTTAGAGACAATCACTATCAAGACTCATGGAGAAATGCACAAAGATACTATTAGTAAGCATAAGCTATTAAGCCTCTCATCACCAAAGCAGAACCTTAGAATCTGAATTAAACTGTCACTCTTTAGCATAAAAAATATTTAAATGAGGATTATTTTAATTCATGCTTCTAAATTAACTCTGAAGTTACTTTCTGTTTTATTATCACTGTAGCAGGACATAACAAGAGTTTCTCCCTTCCAGCTCAGGTCCTGGTATGTCATGTCTCTTCCCCTACTCCAAGTGGCTTGGACAATACACCTCAGGGTCTCAGAGAAGGAATCTTAGGAAAACAAGAATCAAACCCCTCTTTCAGTTTCTTTTTTTTGTTTCAGATTTTATTTATCTGTCAGAGAGAGCATAAGCAGGGGGAGCAGCAGGCAGAGAGAGAAGCAGGCTCCAGCTGACCAAGGCGCCGAAGCGGGACTCAATTCCAGGACCTAGGATCATGACCTAAGGTGTTGAACCAACTGAGCTATCCAGGTGTCCCTTCTTTGAGTTTCATAACCCCAGGCTTTTGAGTGCAACGACCTGGTTTTTAAGCTTCAAAAGCCTTAAGGACTTGAGTTACATGGTTTATGCCACCAAAGATCTATGTAAAATTTCCCCATAAGAGGACAAAATATAAATTCAGAAAAGCAAGGTCCTGAGGAGGGTGCACTGGTACTATAGGCTAGATACCTCCAAACAGAAAAGAATCTGTGAAATGCTAACTACCAAAGGCCAGAAGAAGAATTAAGAACTCAGAGATTTCACATGGAGCATGAACTGGGAGCAGAATAAGAATGTGCTAATTCGGGCACCTGGGTGGCTCAGTGGGTTAAAGCCTCTGCCTTCAGCTCAGGTCATGATCCCAGGGTCCTGGGATCGAGCCCCGAATCGGGTTCTCTGCTCAGCAGGGAGCCTGCTTCCTCCTCTCTCTCTCTCTCTGCCTGCCTCTATGCCTACTTGTGATTTCTGTCTGTCAAATAAATGAATAAAATCTTTAAAAAAAAAAAAAAAAGAATGTGCTAATGTAACAGCAACCTCCTCTCCCATCCTTGAAAATACTGTGCTTAGAGAAAACTGGCAGGAACAAAATTTTGATGACCTTTCTTCACAAGAAAAATAAAATTACATTCTTGTATTTCCAAAATAAAATACATTCATAATTTAAGAAATCCTATTTTTCACTTGCATTTCATGAAGCTAATTTTTTTATAGATACTCTTTTTTGCCATTATTAAACTATTTACATTTTTTGAAGGCTTATTTCTCTCTCTTCTAAATAGTATGCATGTACTTTTATAACATTTAACAATGTCTAATTATTGTGCTGTTATTTTAAATTTTTTTTCTCCCTTTTCAAAGAACTTTCCTTAAAATAAAATCTATGGCCATGGTTCTTATTTCCTTTAAAGGACCTTGTTTTGTTCATTATGTACTTTCTTGAAATTTAATTGAATTTTTAAAGAGAATATCAAATTATTCAGCAACTCAAATTCAACTAAACACAATGGTTCTTAGTTTTAATAAGATGGTTAAGGTTTATTGGTGTAATAACAGTGAATCAAATAGATTAACTGTAATATATTTATTTAATAAATACTTAAGTGACTAATTTAATAAATGTCTAATTTAAATGACTAAATGATTAATACTAAGAAATTATTTGATACAGAATGGAGCTTCTGATTAAAAAAAAAAGAAACTTCTGATTGATGATGAGAAGAAAAAAGATGGAGAAAAATGTATAAAATGCACCTACCTCCAGCTGTAGTAGGACTTTAAAAAATAAGAGATTTCTTTTAAACTCACATCAGAAGAATTTGATAAAAATGACAGACAAAAGGTAAAAGATGCAAAAAAGAAAAAAAAAAGCCCTTGAAGTTAGCCCTGGTCCTAACTAAATTTGTTAATATATATCTTAGAAAATAAAAGCACTTAACTTTCTTTTCAAATTAAAAAATGACATTTGAGGCACCTGAGTGGCTCTGTTGGTTAAGCATACGACTCTAGATTTCAGCTCCTATCATGATCCCAGGGTTGAGAGATTAAGTACCTCATGGAGCCTTCTTAGGATTCTCTCTCTCCTCCCTCTACTGCTTCCACCAACCCCACTCTCTCTCCCTCTCTTAAAAAAAAATAAATAAATAAAGTGACATAGGACATTTCTGTGAAAGCAGAAAATAATTTTAGATACAATAAATATAAATCTCAAGCCACGTAATTATTTAAGTAAGAAATATAATTTTAAAAAATATTTTATTTATTTCTTAGAGAGAGAGAGTGCTCACTTTGGCAGCACATATACTAAAAAGAGAAAGAGAGAAAACAAAACAAAACAAAACAAAAAAACGAGCAGGGGGGAAGGGCAGAAAGAGAGGAAGAAGCAGACTCCTGAGCAGAGAGCCCAATTCAGAGCTTGATCCTGGGAACCTGAGATGATAACCTGAGCTGAAGGCACATGTTTAATCAACTGAGCTACCCAGGCACCCTAAAAATGTAATGTTTTCATTTTTCTATAGGACCATATGATTATTCTACTGGAGTAATTTATGGTGAGAAGAGCAATTTAATTCCCTTTCATGTCTAAAATTTTTATTGAATATAGTACTAAATCTCAAGTGCCTTCACCACAGTTTTTTAATAATTTAGAGACAATCAATCGGGCACCTGGGTGGCTCAGTGGGTTAAGCCACTGCCTTCGGCTCGGGTCATGATCTCAGGGTCCTGGGATCAAGTCCCGCGTCGGGCTCTCTGCTCAGCAGGGAGCCTGCTTCCCTCTCTCTCTCTCTCTCTCTGCCTGCCTCTCTATCTACTTGTGATCTCTCTCTGTCAAATAAATAAATAAAATCTTAAAAAAAATAATTTAGAGACAATCAAAATCAAGACCAAAGTAGTTCAAGATAGATCTGAGGAAATTATCTAGAATGAGCAGAGACAAATAAAGAGATGAAAACAAGGATAGGTAAAGTGATATGGACTAGGAGTTAAATAGGAGGAAGCAACACATATATAATCAAAATTCCAGAAGAACACACAGCACACGGGAAAGTGAAAATTTTCAAAGACATAATGGCAAAGGTGTTTGAGAACTGATGAACACTAATCCCAGACTTAGAGAGCCCAATGAATTGCAAGCATAATAAAGAGAAATCCAGGGGCGCCTGAGTGGCTCAGTGGGTTAAAGCCTCTGCCTTTGGCTCAGGTCATGATCCCAGGGTCCTGGGATCGAGCCCTGCATCGGGCTCTCTGCTCAGCAGGGAGCCTGCTTCCCCCCTCTCTCTCTGCCTGTCTCTCTGACTACTTGTGATCTCTGTCTGTCAAATAAATAAATAAAATCTTAAAAAAAAAGAGAGAAATCCAAACTTCAAAACATCATGAAACCATACTATATGAAAGGCAAGAGATGTTCAAACTTGTCAGAATGTAAAGGCTGATCATCTATAAGGTAATATTAATTAGACTTAAAATGACTTCTTAATAGCAATAAAGGATGCCAGAAGGCACTAAAGTAATATCTTTACTGAGATGAAAAAAAATAATTTGTAAACTAGAATTCAACACTCAGCCAAACTATTTCCAAAAGAAAAATGAAAAAGTAAAGATAAATTCAAAAGAACAAAACCTGAAAGAGCTTCTCATCAAATGAAATTCTCAAGAACACCTTGGAGGAGGAAGGAAAATGATCCCAGAGAGAAGGACAGAAATGCAAGAAGAAAGGGTAATAGAAAATACTAGTAAATACATGGGTAAGATTAAATAAATATCAATTGTATAAAATAATTTCTGACACGAGAAGGGAAATATAAGTTTGACCAAAAAGTACATAATGACTTACTTTATACCTTGTTAAGTATTCATATTAAAATAGGCATGGTAGGAGCATTTGGGTGGCTCAGTTGGTTGAGTGTTGGACACTTGCTTTGAGCTCAGGTCATGATCTCATGGGCCCTGGGACTGAGCCCCATGGTAGGATCTGCACTCACTGGGGAGACTGCTTGAAGATTCTCTCCCTCTGGGGTGCCTGGGTGGCTAAGTGGGTTAAAGCCTCTGCCTTCGGCTCAGGTCATGATCCCAGGGTCCTGGGATCGAGCCCCACATCAGGCTCTCTGCTCCGCAGGGAGCCTGCTTACTCCTCTCTCTCTGCCTGCCTCTCTGCCTAGTTGTGATTTCTCTCTGTCAAATAAAAAAAAAAAAAAAGATTCTCTCCCTCTGCCTCTCCCTCCACCTACCCCTCTTTGCATGTGTTCTTTCTTTCCCTCTTTCTCTTTAAAATAAATCTATAAAATAAAATAAAATAAAATGGTGATCATTAAAGAATGAACACAGAAAAAACAAATGTCAGTGAATCCAAAAGAAGGGAAATGGAATGGGCAGAAAGGTTGGGAGAGCAAAATAAATAAAAAATATAATAACTTGGCAAAAAAAATTCCAATATACGGAAAGTCCTCGACTTGTAATAGTTTAACTTATGATTTTTCAGCTTTACAATGGTGGTAAAGCAATACCCACTTCAGAAACCACACTTCAAATGTGGAATTTTTATCTTTTCCCAGGCTAGTGAGATGGGATATGACACTCTATCCTGGGCAGTGAAACCCAGCTCCCAGTCAGCCACATGATCACAAGGGTAACAGCTCATACACTTACAACCACCCTCTACCACACAGCCATTCTTTTTTTACTTTCAGTACACTATTCAGTGAATTACATGAAGTGTTCAATACCTTATTATAAAATAGTCCTTTTGTTGGATGATTTTGCCCAACTGTAGGCTAATGTGAATGTTATGAACACATTTAAGTCAGGGTAAGCTATGATGTTCGGTGGGTTTGGTTTAGTAAATATATTTTTAAGCATTCTTTTTTTTTAAGATTTGTTTATTTTAGAGAGAGAGAGAGCACATGCAAACTGAGGGAAGAGAACGGGAGAGAGAGAATCTCAAGCACACTCTGCGCTGACCATGGAGCCCAACTCCGTGAAACCCTGAGATCATGACGTGAGCCCAAAACCCACAGCTGGAGATTTAACCAACTGAGCCACCCAGGGCTCAACAGGTGCATTTTCAACTTAGAATAAATTTAACTTAAAATGGGTTTAACAGGAGGGGCACCTGGGTGGCTCAGTGGGTTAGGGCCTCTGCCTTCAGCTCAGTTCATGATCCCAGAGTCCTGGGATGGAGCCCCACATCGGGCTCTCTGCTCAGCAGGGAGCCTGCTTCCTCCTCTCTCTCTGCCTGCCTCTCTGCCTACTTGTGATCTCTGTCTGTCAAATAAATAAATCAAATCTCTAAAAAAAAAAGGGGGGGGGTTTATCAGGATATAACGCCACCATAAGTTTAAAAAGATCTTTATTAGAATAGTCACACAAATGCAAACTCAGCAGCTAAAATTAAACTCTTTAAAAGAAAGCCAATGAGTGGGGCACCTTGGTGGCTCAGTGGCTTAAAGCCTCTGCCTTCGGCTCAGGTCATGATCCCAGGGTCCTGGGATGGAGCCGCACATCGGGCTTTCTGCTCCGCAGGGAGCCTGCCTCCCACACTCTCTCTCTCTGCCTGCCTCTCTGCCTACTTGTGATTTCTGTCAAATAAATAAATAAAATCTTAAAAAAAAAAAAGAAAAGAAAAAAAGCCAATGAGCTCTATTAATATCAGACAAAAGATTACCTGAAGTCAAAAACATTAATAGATAAAAAAAAAGAGGGTCATGACAGAACAACAAAATATTCTCAACAGAAAAATACAGAAATTCTAAACTTACAAGATCTTACAAGATCCCAATAACAAAGCCTAAAGCAAAAGAGTTACGTAGCAATAGATAAGAAACACAACTGCCATAATTTACAAATATTGTGACTGTCTATGTAGAAGACACAAAAGAACTGAGATAAATAAAAGAGGATAGTACAGTTATCAGATACAAAAATCAGCATCAGAAAGTCCACTATATTTCTGTATCCCAGTAAGAGAAAACTTTTTTTAAAAAAGGCCTTTACAACAGCAATGCCATAAATAAGAATAATTAACAAATACATGCTAGCTCTTGATGAGGAAAATTATCAAATCTTGTTGTAAGACATAAAAAAAAGACCTAAATAAATTGAAAAGCATGCTATCCAACCCAGAAAATGCAAATTAAACTACAATGAGATTTCTTTTTAAACCTCACTGGTTCCAGCAATGATTAAGAAGCTGGTCTCACAAGCATGTGTGAGAATATGAGGCAAAGGGATGCTCATCCACTGCTGCTTTGAGTGTAATTTATTCAGCCAACTTATTCAGTTGGAAAACAGTTTGGCATCCCATTGGGAAGTGGGTCATGTACAATCTTACAATCCACCTGTTCTGTTCCTAGTATATGCCCTCAAGAAACTTTTGTACATGAGCTTGGGAGATATCCATATAAATATTCACATGAGCAACACTCCTCATGACAGCCCAAAACTGGAAACCACCCAAATATACAAAATAAAATGGATAAATAAATGCACATACGACTACAGATTAATTTCTCAGGGAGGTTTCAAAGGGCACAACAGGTCAAGTGATTCCATCCTCCACATTAACACATGTAATTCTGAGAGCCGCCATCAAGTGACACTTGGTGCCATAGGTTCTGGAGAAAATACAGAATGCTGAACCAGAGCCACAGAGATATCATTATTATTATTATTATTACCTATGAAGTAGTAACTATGAGTCAGTGACTGTGCTATGTTAAGACATTATCACTCATTACTCATAAGCAAAGTGGGAGTTTCTCACTTTGCTCATGATAAAACCAAGACTCGGGTCACTTTGTCAAGGTTACACAGTATGTGGCAAATGACAAGGTTCTACTTATGTGACTTCAAAGCCTGGTCTCTTAGCACCCTTGTTTTTTGGTTTTTTTTTTTGTTTTTTTTTAAATTTATTTATTAATTTTTTCAGCGTAACAGTATTCATTGTTTTTGCACAACACCCAGTGCTCCATGCAATACGTGCCCTCCCTATTACCCACCACCTGGTTCCCCCAACCTCCCACCCCCGCCCCTTCAAAACCCTCAGGTTGTTTTTCAGAGTCCATAGTCTCTTATGGTTCGCCTCCCCTTCCAATTTTAGCACCCTTGTTTTGTGGCATGTATCACAATGCAGCTTTGTAGAACAACCATGATTTGTAAACATACCATATCTCATTCAACAACCTATAAAATCCAAGGGTAGGGTCTTTATCTGGATTCATTGTCCTTACAGCCTTCAAAGTAAACATTCAATTTAAAATACCTAAATTATGTATGGAATAAACATTTTACTTTCTCTAGCCTTTTCACACACATGATCTAATCTAAACATTCTAACAGATTCTCTGAGGGAGGTCCATAGAAGACATATTGAAATGAAATACTGGTGAGTTAGAAAGTGCAGCACCATGCTGAACCTACGTTTGCCTTGGGGCAAGTCATTTAATGATGTACATTCTATGGGCTTTTATGGAGGAGGAGCAGACTTTCAGTAAATAGTCAAAATAGAACAACTAAATAAGCGATTAAACATTAATTATCATCGCATGTACACAAGAGAAACTGGCATTTGAAGTATGTCTTAGCTACAGATTTTTTTCCACTTTGAAGTGTGTCAAGCATGTGTAAAGCATAAAAGAGCTGGGCTCTGGTTCTAGCTTCATTTCCTACCCTTGACACATGAGTCTCTGGATAGTCCATGATAGTGGCTGCAGCTTTGCGTTCCAAATGCCATCCCACCAGCGTTACTAAAAGATCTAATCACAGTCCACACTCTTTGTATCAGGAAATCACAGTCATTTCTTCTCATACAAAGTCCAAGTTCATTATTCATTAATTTATTATAATGAAAAGAAAAATCCCTAACTTTAACATATCCCATATTCTCTAAGTGGTTTTTTTTTTCATGTGCCATATAACTTGTGTCCTCAAAATAATCCTCTATACTTTATTTTCCTGCTCCTAAGTCCAATGCATTAAAGTCCAATGCAGGGAACTCTTGGGAGATTTCCCCTGATCCCATGCCCCTTAACTTTTAATTAGGGATGTGAAGCTTATTTGTTTGATTTTGGCTTTTACTTTTGGAAATTTTCAAATATGCTGAAAAGAGAAAGAATAGAATGTATACTATGAACCTTCCACCTAGATTTGTCAATTGTTAACATTTCACCACATTTGTTCTATTGCACTCTCAAAATACATCTTTTTCCTCTGCAGAATCACTTATTAAGTAAGTTTGAAACATCAAAATATTTTGTCTATAGAGGCGCCTCGTGGTTCAGTGGGTTAAAGCCTCTGCCCTTGGCTCAGGTCATGATCTCAGGGTCCTGGGATCAAGCCCCGCATCAGGCTCTCTGCTCAGCAGGGAGCCTACTCCCCCCCCCACCCCCGCCTGCCTGCCTCTCTGCCTACTTGTGATCTCTGTCTTCAAATAAATAAATAAAATATTTTAAAAAAATATTTTGTTTATAAATACCTCAACATATATCTCCTAAGAACTAGGACATTCTCTTATTAAATAATGATATCCTTTCACACTCAAGAAATTTAACTTTAACATAATCATTTTTCTCTAATACAGCCTATCTCCATTTGTTCCAATCATGTTCTTAAGAGATGTTTTTTCAATCCAGGATCAAATGAAGGATCAGGCATTACATTTAATTGTTATGTTCCTTTAACTTACTCTTGCCTTTCATTAGATCAAATGTTTTAAGAATCCATATCAATTGTTTTACGGGATGTCCCATAATCTTGATTTGTCTGATTATGACTTTGTGATTAAATTCAAATTAAGCATTATTGGCAAGAATACCATAGGAGATGTTGTACTTCTCAAAGGAGCATATCTGAAAGTACAAAATGTTCATTTTCCCCATTATTGGTAGTAATGATTCATCACTTGATTAAGGTAGAATCTGCTGGATTTCACCACTGCAAAGGTATCTTTTGCCCTTTACAACTAATAATTTGCCCTTCATAATTAATAATTATAAACTATCTTTTCTCCTACAACTTTCCACACAATGATTTTGGCTTTGGTGATGACTAGGACAACCTTATTTTTTATGCGGGCTCCTCATTCCTTATGGTTGCTATACTAACCAATCAGTCCTTCTCAGAATAACTGCCTAAGTAACATACCATAAGGTTCTTTATTGAGGCCTATAGTTTTAGTGTAATGGTCTACTGAAGTCCTCAGTATAAAGCGTCTCTCCCTTTTTTTCCTTTTCTCAATCTTATTAACTATCTTTTAATAAGAGCTCCAAATATAGTATTTAAATAGTAGTTGCCTCATTGCTCATATTGGACAAACTATTTTATTTGCTTGCCTTACTTTCTATAAAAAGAAAAAAGTTATCCATACACAAGCAGATCTAAACTAAACCCATCAAACTTGAGCCCATCTGTCTCACTGGTTAATAAAGAAAATTCTCTTTCCTTCGTAAAATTACAGGACAATCTGTCAATCAAACTCCTAGCTTGTCTCCTAAAAGATCTGTACCAGTTGTCTGTCATATCTCCAGCGTTCTATATTTGCTGTGGATCTTACTTTATCAGCTCTAATGAAGCAAGCTACATAGGAAGGTGAAATAAGGTTTCTATCAAAACCTTAATTCCCAAATCAGAAGTCAAGAGGGCAATCCTAGGAAGAGCAGAGCCATCTGTAGACACCTAGAAGAAACTTTGCTAAGACAGATAATTACAATAGTGGAACTTTTTGAGAAAATAACTATGACCTAGGCTTAAATGTTACCCATAAAAATCAAAACTGATCTTTCTATTATGCAAAATGGAAAGGTGATTTAAATAAGGACACCTATTTTTCCACTTTATATTTTTTCCTCTGTAAAAACCCTGCAGACATTTTAAGTAAGTAATCTAGGGATGAACATTGTGCGTTAACACCTCAATAATGAACACAATATGCTCCAATGACGTTCTTTATTCTCAGAAACTTTAATACCGAAGCTGGACCAAAAAAAAAAAAAAAGTTCAACTTAAATTATGCATTCTCCCACAGGAAGCTTAAATGGCCAGCAGAAACCACAGTGAACAAGAAACACTAGTCTCAACTTTGCTATTGTGATCAGTTTCTTCATCTATGAAAAAGAAGATTGGACTTGATGAGTTTTAAAGATGTTATGTTCAGAGTCATATATGAACCTAAATGTACTGGTGACTAAGATGTGAAAACATAAGTTGATACTCAAATAAAACAACCTTTTGCCTTCCCCCGAAAGATTTAACCAGAGCACAAGATTTAAAGAGGCACCAAAAATACTCAGTAATCAAAATAATTAATAGTTTAGTACAATATTTTTTAAAAATAAAAATAAGGCACAAATCATGATAAACAAAATACCAAAATGTTAAACAAAGACAGGCTGCTGTTTGTTTGATGATCCTGAGATAACCATGTAACAGGAACAGTCGTTTACCATCAGCTAACAATTCCCAGTTCATGAGGCTACTTCCTTTCAGGAAGTTTTATAAGATTTGAGAATGCGGTCCAACCCATTGGGCAATATGCCTTTTATATATAGTCGGACTTGTGTTAGAGAGATTTTATTGACTTTTTCCACTTGATACAAAATATGGGAGGATTTTTTTTTGATAAGTGCATATTAAGGGCACACATTTTTTAAATAATTTTGCTTGAGGCTCTAATATGGCTCAGTAGGGCACTGGATTTAAGGATTCACTCTTTCAACAGGTGAAGCAGCAAAATGCTTAGATTCCTCTCTTCTGGGAGATTTCAGTCTCAAAAAAATGAAGAGTTATTTTTACAAAAAAGTGAAGTGAAATACAAAGTACCATGGAGAGAAAACAAAAATCCTAAAATTCAGAGATTTTAGAGCTTCCTATTTGGAGGCAGGGGTGGAGTGGGATGAGAATTAGAAACAGAAAGTGGAAGAGAGCCCAGAGTTATTAGCAAATAGAAATACAAACATTGTATGAAATATACATTTTTAAAAGATTTTATTTATTTATTTGTCAGAGAGAGCACAAGCAGGGGGAGCAGCAGGCAGAGAGAGAAGCAGGCTCCCCACTGAGCAAGGAGCCCCAGGCAGGACTCTATCCCAGAACTTTGGGATCATGACCTGAGCCAAAGGCAGATGTATAGCTGACTGAGCCACCCAGGCCACCCTGCATGAGATATATTTATACTAAAAAGTATTTTTTTTAATCTTAAATCTAAATTAAACTGGGAATCCTGTATTTTATTTGGCCATCCTAAAGTGGTGGGTAGTATATAACATCAATTGTGAAATATGGGTCTAAATAAGAAATTCCTATTTTACTATTTTGAAACTACTATTCAACAAATAGAAAGCATTAAGACATAAGGCACTGAACTGAATTCAAATACAATTCTGGCACCAACTAGGTGGTTAACACTGATAAGTTACTTCTATGAATATTGCCCCTCAATATTTTAGTATTATTTACCCTATGTACCTTGCAGAGTGGGCAGGCTCAGGAAGCCTAATATTCCTAAAAATGCTTTATGGGGTGTAAGCATTAGTGAAATAAGAATTTAAGTTAAAGCAGTGTTTTATTGTGGAAGCCAATGTCTATACTGCTGATGTAACAGGTGGTAACCCCACCGTTCCATGGAACAGCGCTTGGTTCAAGAACCATGGCATCTGTGACTAAGAGTTAGGAAATTGCACTAAAAATATATCAAGGACCAGCTTGGCTTCTTAAAAACAAAGTTATAGCCTCTTGTTAAAGGGTAAAATTCCCAAGAGCACTGACTTTCACTGTTATCAAGACTATTGATAGATGGCTAATTTTTGTGTAAAAATGTGTTTAAAACTTTTTTTTTAATTTGTCAGAGAGAGAGAGCGTGAGAGTGAGCACAGGCAGACAGAGTGGCAGGCAGAGACAGAGAGAGAAGCAGGCTCCCCGCCGAGCACGAAGCCCCATGCGGAGCTCGATCCCAGGACCCCGGGATCATGACCTGAGCCGAAGGCAGCCGCTTAACCAACTGAGCCACCCAGGCGTCCCTGTTTAAAACTTTTTTAAAAGTCCAAATGCTCAAACACCTTAGACACTGATGTCTGTGTGTACTACACTATTGTCCAGGGCTCAGTCAACTGATAAGAAATTGCCCCTTGTGGGCAGTGCTTTCTTCCAGGGCTGGGTAGGGACTCCTACACCCAAAGGGCCTCCTGTCAAATCCGTTAACTGGGCCATAGGTGAATTTGAGAGTGATGTCAGTATCAAGAGACTCACTTGACTATGCTGCACCCACTACCTGATATCTGAGATATGAACACTTGACTTGGAAGACAAAATTAACTTCAAAATGGAAGAATGGGAGACAGACAAGAGAAAGGTAAAATACACAACTGGAGATGGGTAAATTCAAGAGATGAAAGAAGAAAATGGTGTGAAAAGGATTACAGATAATCTCAAAAATGAAATGAGAGAGCTGGGCCGGGGGCAGGGAGAGGGAAGGAGATACGAAAAAAGAGACCAAAGAATGATGAAAAAGAACCTGAATAAAAGGGGTCTAAAGAAGAAATGTGGAGATTACCCACCCATTATCCCTAACACACCTGCCTAAAGAAATTGGGCAGGACCATAATATTCCCAAACTGAATATTGCTCTGAAAGCAAGAAACCAAAGACTGGAGTCAAGAAAGTACTACTAGAGGATTATAAATAAAGAGACTACCTTTTATCAAAAATGGGGCACTGATTAAAACCTATTTTAATTTTATAGAAGAAATTTATATGGGAGGAGTCAAGATGGCGGAGAAGTAGCAGCCTGAGACTACATCAGGTAACAGGAGATCAGCTCGATAGCTTATCTAAACATAGCAAACACCTACAAATCCAACGGGAGACCGAACAGAAGAAGAACAGCAACTCTAGAAACAGAAAATCAACCACTTTCTGAAAGGTAGGACTGGCGGAGAAGTGAATCTAAAACGACGGGAAGATAGACCGCGGGGGGAGGGGCCGGCTCCCGGCAAGCGGCGGAGCAACGGAGCACAAAATCAGGACTTTTAAAAGTCTGTTCCACTGAGGGACATTGCTCCAGGGGCTAAACCGGGGTGAAGCCCACGCGGGGCCAGCGTGGCCCCAGGCCCCGCAAGGTCACAGAAGGATCGGGGGTGTCAGAGTGTCGGAGAGCTCGCAGGTATTAGAACGGAGAAACCGGCTGCAAAGACAGAGCCGAGGACTGAACTCTCAGCTCGGGGTTACCTTGAACTGGTCGCGGGCTGGGTGAGCTCGGAGCGCGGCTAGAGGCTGGGGATACGGGAGTGATTGGGTGCTGTCCTCTGGGGGCGCACTGAGGAGTGGGGCCCCAGGCTCTCGGCTCCTCCGGGCCGGAGACTGGGAGGCCGCCATTTTCATTCCCGTCCTCCGGAACTCTACGGAAAGCGTTCAGGGAACAGAAGCTCCCAAAAGCGAACCCGAGCCGATTACTTAGTCCGGCTGCCGGTAAGGGCGGTGCAATCCCGCCTCGGGCAAAGACACTTGAGAGTCACTACAACAGGCCCCTCCCCCAGAAGATCAACAAAATATCCAGCCAGGACGAAGTTCATCTATCAAGGAGAAAGCAGATTCAATTCCTAAGACAGCAGAGCAATTCCAGAGGAGGAGAAAGCAAAGCACGGAACTCATGGCTTTCTCCCCATGATTCTTTAGTCTTGCGGCTACTTCAATTTTTTTTTCTTTTTTCAATTTTTTATTTTTTTTTTCTTTTTTCAATTTTTTTTTCTTTTTTCTTTTTTCTTCTTCTGCTAAATTTTTTTAAAAACTTTCACCCTTTTCTTTTTTAACGTTTTTTGACTAGTTCATCTAAATATATATATTTTTTCTTTCTTTTTTATATTTTTTTATTTGTTTTATTTTTTTAATTTTTTTCTTTTTTTTTTTTTTTTCTTTTTTTTTCAGAACCTGTTTTTTATCCCCTTCCCCCCCCCCCCCCCACAATTTGGGGTCTCTTCTGATTTGGTTACAGCGCATTTTTCCGGGGTCTTTGCCACCCTATTAGTAGTTTATTTGCTCCTTCATATCCTCTTATCTGGACAAAATGACAAGGCGGAAAAAATCACCACAAACAAAAGAACAAGAGACAGTACCGAAGGCTAGGGACCTAATCAACACAGACATTGGTACTATGTCAGATCAAGAGTTCAGAATGACGATTCTGAACATTCTAGCCGGGCTCGAAAAAGGCATGGAAGATATTAGAGAAACCCTCTCTGGAGATATTAAAGCCCTTTCTGGAGAAATTAAAGAACTAAAGTCTAACCAAGTTGAAATCAAAAAAGCTATTAATGAGGTGCAATCAAAAATGGAGGCTCTCACTGCTAGGATCAATGAGGCAGAAGAAAGAATTAGTGATATAGAAGACCAAATGACAGAGAATAAGGAAGCCGAGCAAAAGAGGGACAAACAGCTACTGGACCATGAGGGGAGAATTCGAGAGATAAGTGACACCATAAGACGAAACAACATTAGAATAATTGGGATTCCAGAAGAAGAAGAAACAGAGAGGGGAGCAGAGGGTCTATTGGAGAGAATCATTGGAGAGAATTTCCCTAATATGGCAAAGGGAACAAGCATCAAAATCCAGGAGATGCAGAGAACCCCCCTCAAAGTCAACAAGAATAGGTCCACACCCCGTCACCTAATAGTAAAATTGACAAGTCTTAGTGACAAAGAGAAAATCCTGAAAGCAGCCCGAGAAAAGAAATCAGTAACATACAATGGTAAAAATATTAGATTGGCGGCAGACTTATCCACAGAGACCTGGCAGGCCAGAAAGAGCTGGCATGATATATTCAGAGCACTCAACGAGAAAAACATGCAGCCAAGAATACTCTATCCAGCTAGGCTATCATTGAAAATAGAAGGAGAGATAAAAAGCTTCCAGGACAAACAAAAACTGAAAGAATTTGCAAACACCAAACCAGCTCTCCAGGAAATATTGAAAGGGGTCCTCTAAGCAAAGAGAGAGCCTAAAAGTAGTAGATCAGAAAGGTACAGAGACAATATACAGTAACAGTCACCTTACAGGCTAATAATGGCACTAAATTCATATCTCTCAATAGTTACCCTGAATGTTAATGGGCTAAATGCCCCAATCAAAAGACACAGGGTATCAGAATGCATAAAAAAACAAAACCCATCAGTATGTTGCCTACAAGAAACTCATTTTAGACGCGAAGACACCTCCAGATTTAAAGTGAGGGGGTGGAAAACAATTTACCATGCTAATGGGCATCAGAAGAAAGCTGGGGTGGCAATCCTTATATCAGATCAATTAGATTTTAAGCCAAAGACTATAATAAGAGATGAGGAAGGACACTATATCCTACTCAAAGGGTCTGTCCAACAAGAAGATCTAACAATTTTAAATATCTATGCCCCTAACGTGGGAGCAGCCAACTATATCAACCAATTAATAACAAAATCAAAGAAACACATCAATAATAATACAATAATAGTAGGGGACTTTAACACTCCCCTCACTGAAATGGACAGATCATCCAAGCAAAAGATCAACAAGGAAATAAAGGCCTTAAATGACACACTGGACCAGATGGACATCACAGATATATTCAGAACATTGCATCCCAAAGCAACAGAATACACATTCTTCTCTAGTGCACATGGAACCTTCTCCAGAATAGATCACATCCTGGGTCACAAATCAGGTCTCAACCGGTATCAAAAGATTAGGATTATTCCCTGCATATTTTCAGACCACAATGCTCTGAAGCTAGAACTCAATCACAAGACGAAAGCTGGAAAGAACCCAAATACATGGAGACTAAACAGCATCCTTCTAAAGAATGAATGGGTCAACCAGGAAATTAAAGAAGAATTGAAAAAATTCATGGAAACAAATGATAATGAAAACACAACAGTTCAAAATCTGTGGGACACAGCAAAGGCAGTCCTGAGAGGAAAATATATAGCGGTACAAGCCTTTCTCAAGAAACAAGAAAGGTCTCAAGTACACAACCTAACCCTACGCGTAAAGGAGCTGGAGAAAGAACAAGAAAGAAACCCTAAACCCAGCAGGAGAAGAGAAATCATAAAGATCAGAGCAGAAATCAATGAAATAGAAACCAAAAAAACAATAGAAAAAATCAATGAAACTAGGAGCTGGTTCTTTGAAAGAATCAATAGGATTGATAAACCCCTGGCCAGACTCATCAAAAAGAAAAGAGAAAGGACCCAAATCAATAAAATCATGAATGAAAGAGGAGAGATCACAACTAACACCAAAGAAATACAGACAATTATAAGAACATACTATGAGCAACTCTACGCCAACAAATTGGCCAATCTGGAAGAAATGGATGCATTCCTAGAGACATATAAACTACCACAACTGAACCAGGAAGAAATAGAAAACCTGAACAGGCCCATAACCAGTAAGGAGATTGAAACAGTCATCAAAAATCTCCAAACAAACAAAAGCCCAGGGCCAGACGGCTTCCCAGGGGAATTCTACCAAACATTTAAAGAAGAACTCATTCCTATTCTCCTGAAACTGTTCCAAAAAATAGAAATGGAAGGAAAACTTCCAAACTCATTCTATGAGGCCAGCATCACCTTGATCCCAAAACCAGACAAGGATCCCACCAAAAAAGAGAACTACAGACCAATATCCTTGATGAACACAGACGCAAAAATTCTCGCCAAAATACTAGCCAATAGGATTCAACAGTACATTAAAAGGATTATTCACCACGATCAAGTGGGATTTATTCCAGGGCTGCAGGGTTGGTTCAACATCCGCAAATCAATCAATGTGATAGAACACATTAATAAAAGAAAGAACAAGAACCATATGATACTCTCAATAGATGCTGAAAAAGCATTTGACAAAGTACAGCATCCCTTCCTGATCAAAACTCTTCAAAGGGTAGGGATAGAGGGCACATACCTCAATATTATCAAAGCCATCTATGAAAAACCCACCGCAAATATCATTCTCAATGGAGAAAAACTGAAAGCTTTTCCATTAAGGTCAGGAACACGGCAGGGATGTCCATTATCACCACTGCTATTCAACATAGTATTAGAAGTCCTAGCCTCAGCAATCAGACAACAAAAAGAAATTAAAGGCATCCAAATTGGTAAAGAAGAAGTCAAACTATCACTCTTCGCAGATGATATGATACTATATGTGGAAAACCCAAAAGACTCCACTCCAAAACTGCTAGAACTTGTACAGGAATTCAGTAAAGTGTCAGCATATAAAATCAATGCACAGAAATCAGTTGCATTTCTGTACACCAACAACAAGACTGAAGAAAGAGAAATTAAGGAGTCAATCCCATTCACAATTGTACCCAAAACTATAAGATACCTAGGAATAAACCTAACCAAAGAGACTAAGAATCTATACACAGAAAATTATAAAGTACTCATGAAAGAAATTGAGGAAGACACAAAAAAATGGAAAAATGTTCCATGCTCCTGGATTGGAAGAATAAATATTGTGAAAATGTCTATGCTACCTAAAGCAATCTACACATTTAATGCAATCCCTATCAAAATACCATCCATTTTTTTCAAAGAAATGGAACAAATAATCCTAAAATTTATATGGAACCAGAAAAGACCTCGAATAGCCAAAGGAATATTGAAGAACAAAGCCAAAGTTGGTGGCATCACAATTCCGGACTTCAAGCTCTATTACAAAGCTGTCATCATCAAGACAGCATGGTACTGGCACAAAAACAGACACATAGATCAGTGGAACAGAATAGAGAGCCCAGAAATCGACCCTCAACTCTATGGTCAACTAATCTTCGACAAAGCAGGAAAGAATGTCCAATGGAAAAAAGACAGCCTCTTCAATAAATGGTGCTGGGAAAATTGGACAGCCACATGCAGAAAAATGAAATTGGACCACTTCCTTACACCACACACGAAAATAGACTCCAAATGGATGAAGGACCTCAATGTGAGAAAGGAATCCATCAAAATCCTTGAGAAGAACGCAGGCAGCAACCTCTTCGACCTCAGCCGCAGCAACATCTTCCTAGGAACAACGGCAAAGGCAAGGGAAGCAAGGGCGAAAATGAACTATTGGGATTTCATCAAGATCAAAAGCTTTTGCACAGCAAAGGAAACAGTTAACAAAACCAAAAGACAGCTGACAGAATGGGAGAAGATATTTGCAAACGACATATCAGATAAAGGGCTAGTATCCAAAATCTATAAGGAACTTAGCAAACTCAACACCCAAAGAACAAACAATCCAATCAAGAAATGGGCAGAGGACATGAACAGACATTTCTGCAAAGAAGACATCCAGATGGCCAACAGACACATGAAAAAGTGCTCCACGTCACTCGGCATCAGGGAAATACAAATCAAAACCACAATGAGATATCACCTCACACCAGTCAGAATGGCTAAAATTAACAAGTCAGGAAATGACAGATGCTGGCGAGGATGCGGAGAAAGGGGAACCCTCCTCCACTGTTGGTGGGAATGCAAGCTGGTGCAACCACTCTGGAAAACAGCATGGAGGTTCCTCAAAATGTTGAAAATAGAACTACCCTATGACCCAGCAATTGCACTACTGGGTATTTACCCTAAAGATACAAACATAGTGATCCGAAGGGGCACGTGTACCCGAATGTTTATAGCAGCAATGTCTACAATAGCCAGACTATGGAAAGAACCTAGATGTCCATCAACAGATGAATGGATCAAGAAGATGTGGTATATATACACAATGGAATACTATGCAGCCATCAAAAGAAATGAAATCTTGCCATTTGCGACGACGTGGATGGAACTAGAGCGTATCATGCTTAGTGAAATAAGTCAATCGGAGAAAGACAACTATCATATGATCTCCCTGATATGAGGACCTGGAGAAGCAACATTGGGGGGTAGGGGGATAGGAGAAGAATAAATGAAACAAGATGGGATTGGGAGGGAGACAAACCATAAATGACTCTTAATCTCACAAAACAAACTGGGGGTTGCTGGGGGGAGGTGGGATTGGGGGAGGGGGAGCGGGCTATGGACATTGGGGAGGGGAGGCGAACCATAAGAGACTATGGACTCTGAAAAACAACCTGAGGGTTTTGAAGGGTCAGGGGTGGGAGGTTGGGGGAACAGGTGGTGGGTGATGGGGAGGGCACGTTTTGCATGGAGCACTGGGTGTTGTGCAAAAAGAATGAATACTGTTACGCTGAAAAAATAAATAAAAAGGGAAAAAAAAAATTTAAAAAAAAAAAAAAAAAAGAAACATCATTTGATAGAGCATCATGAGAAAAAAAAAAAGAAATTTATATGTAGTTATGATTAGTTATATACAGTCTTATCCATCATAAACTATTAAAACTTAGGGTACATATTTGTTATAACCCTGTTAGGGTTTTTTGTTTTTGATATTTTTCTTCTTATGATTTCTATTATAATAAGCATCATATTATGCTATAATTACTTATTCATAAATCTGCCTTTCCCCTTATTGACACCTGTGAGCAACTTAAGACAAGAAATCACATTATTTATTTACCTTTCTGTGCCCAGCACCCAGCACAGTGTTAGAATAGGTGTCTAATAGGTACTGAATATATATAAATTTGAGTTCATGAAATTAATTGAGAGAACAAAATCCTCCATGGAACATAAAATATAAATATATTCAACCTAGGAACAAAATCTATGTACTTGATATCAATAAATAATTTCTGGAGAAATGGACATTAATGTGGTTCTAGCTATAAAATCCTACTTGTATGCCCTAGACATACTATATTAAAGTATAAAAAAGAAGAGTTGTTTCACAACTTAAGCTTTTAAAAATTTCTGGAGTATCAACCTTGCTGATTTTTTACCATCTTGCTCTAAATCAATCCTGTTTATTTTTCCTTACTTAAAGAAATTATAAATGTGTTGTTATAAAAGCACTTAATACCAACAAGTTTTCATCTATTTTCATATAAACAAGTTTTAGGAATCACTGTATGATTTTGTCTAAATGAAGTTTTTCTTAAAATATACTTCTAGCTTTACATACCAAATAAGAAACAAAAATTAAAAATAATAATAACAGGGGCACCTGGGTGGCTCAGTGGGTTAAGCCTCTGCCTTTGGCTCAGGTTATGATCTCAGGGTCCTGGGATCGAGCCCCGCATCGGGCTCTCTGCTCGGCAGGGAGCCTGCTTCCCCTCTCTCTTTCTCTCTCTCTCTGCCTGCTTCTCTGCCTATTATGGGATCTCTGTCTGTCAAATAAATAAATAAAATCTTAAAAAAAAAAAAAAATAATAATAACAATTATTCTCCTGCTCTACTCTGAAGTTCCAAGAATAACAATTTGATTCTAATGCATACCTTAGTTCTGTCGCATGGCAAACAGACACCAAAAAAATAAGAAAATTAAAATAGTGAGGATCAGTATTAGTTACACAAAGGGCTAAATTGAAAACCTCTTAAATTATATAGTTTTATTTTTAATCTCTTGAAATGATCTATTTATTCAAATTAAAAACAAGAGTTTCAATAACCTACTTAATGTAATGAATCAAAGCACGAGTTAGATTTAGCTGTTAGATATGCAAATATCCACCATCTGATAATATGCATCATGTAGTATTCGATTTTTCACTTCATGCACTCCTATGAATGGCACTGAACAAACTGGAAAAAAAAGAGTAAGCTAAGGACAACATACAAATGTGAAATAACTGTGGAATATTTTTTAAATAGAGAAATGAAGGGGGAAGGGTTTTTTCCCCCAATTTTTTTCCATTCCAAATAATTCATTTTGTTGTGCAACACAGAGTTATTAAAATACATTCTGTCAACAAATAGTCTGCAAGTCTAAATTACTAGGAAAGTATGTTTTATATACAAATCTAGTCATGGAAATAGCCCAAGGTATCTCTTATAGGAAGATTTCTTTCTTTCTTTCTTTTTAAGAAAAAATGCAATGAAGTCAATACAACACTTTTTTATTTTAAAAGAGCATGTTTGTTGTGGTCTATGGAGTTTTAGGAATAGTCTGTGAAGACTCAATAACCAGGAATTCAACTTTGATTTTTCTTAAAAACTTTGAATGTAACCAACTGTGACATATTCAGATTAGGGAGTTGAAGACAATAGCATCTGAGAGCTAAAACTAGAAAAGAAAGCCTTGGTAAATCTATTCAGTCTTACATTTTCTCTTGGGGAACAGAAGACACCAGAAGAGGCAAATACAGCTATGGAAAGCTTCTACAGCCCAAAGGTATACCTTGAACCCTCCTGGAACAAGGAAAAGGGAACCAAGGTAATAGGAAGGTTCCTAACAAGTAAATGGTGGTATTTCCATCAGCAACCCATCTTTTAGATTTATAAAAGTCTCAGAGAATAAAGATCAGAATGCATTTGGTCTAACATCACAAATAAATACTCCAAATAGAGAAATCTACTGTAGAATATCAAGTTGTAGGTATGTTCTCATATCCTTCACAGGTCGAAGCGGACAAACTCAACTTTCCCATCCCCCTTTTCTCTGCTCAACAAAACACTATGCAACTCAACTCAAAAACTACTGAAGCAAAAGGATTACTTAGGAAGACAAACTTTCAGATTTGTATTAATCTGGTGATATGTGACACATCCTATACAACATATAAAGATATATTGAGAAGTGTTCAGACTTTTCATAAGGGGTGAAATTAACACAAACATTTCATTTGCTATGATATTTTCTTAACTTGTACTAAATTCATGATGTCTTGTTAAAAATCCATAAATACTACGTGAAGTTATAAAAGTAAAAAGAGCAATGATAAATCAGCTTAGATCCAGAATTATTTTCTCATTAGGACAGTAAAAGTTTTTACATTTTCCCTATATATAAAATAAAACATGACTGCAATGAGAATTTTAGTTAAATAGTATATCCCTGAAAAAGTCACTGAAAAACGTTAGAAAACCTAAATCTCAACAAGTTAATTTACTTCGTCCAATACCTAAAAATAAAAGGGTCAACCAGTGACTTGGAGTCCCTATTTCTACTAATTGTGGTGACCACGTTTTACAAAATTCAGATCCTAAGATCTATGATGAGACAACAGTGAAAGGATGCACAATTAATACAAGTTGCTTGCAATAATCTCTTCTCTGCAGTACCAAACGCCTTTAATAGGGTGCGTGTACTATAATACCAAGATTAGATTTATATATCCTAGAAAATGGGTTACACGCTGATGAACAGCATTAAATTGACATAATGGCTCTTAGTGGTTATAAATGTAGCTTTTTTCTTACTTTAATTGGCAATGACTAGACTGACCTTTTCTCTATAATTGTAACTACAGTACAGTAATTAGACAAACCACTACTTACTTCTGAAATAGAGTAGCGGAAGAAAGCTTTCAGTCACTAGCTTTGAGAATGCAGAGTAAAATTGGATTGGCATTCTATTGGGGAAAAATGAACTATCAATAAGAAAACTAGTTTCATAAATTCTGTTCTTTGTTTAGCTTCATATCTGAACTAAGGGGAAAAAATCCCAGAGGAAAGCCCTTTTTGTGTACTTAGGCAATCCCCTTACTTGAGGACAAAAACCAATCCTGGAAACAAGTTTGAAAGTCAAGGGGTACTTGGCTGGCTCAACTGGTGAAGCATGCAACTCTTGATCTTGGAGTCATGAGTTCAAGCCTCACACTGGGCAGAGACATTACTTTAAAAAAAGTTGGGGTGGGGGGTACCTGGGTGGCTCAGTTGGTTGAGCGTCCAACTCTTGGTTTCGGCTCAGGTCATGATCTCAGGATCATGGGAAAGAGCCCTGTGTTGGACTCTGAACTCAGCGGGGCATCTGCTAAAGTTTCTCCCTGTCCCTCTGATCCTCCCTGTGCCCACTCTCTCTCTCTCAAAATAAAAATAAATCTTAAAAAAAAAAAAAGCAAGAGAAAAAGTAAAAAACCTGAATTAAGGATATTATTTGAGATAGTCAGAAGAAGGACAGGAGTGGAGAGAAGGTTTGCTCCCAGAGATCTAAAAATAATAATAAAATCTCTAATAGTGGTCCTTGCAGGAATGCCTTCCTTGGGCTCACATAATTCCTCAGGGAGGTTAAGAATCATGACTGGGGCCTTGGGGAAAAGTAGGCTGCCAGTCATCCCAGAGGACTCATGACTCAGGCTGTGAACAGAGCTGTTTCTCCCATCTGAGAGAAACCACGCTTTCCTCCACCCTGTTTCTGGGCCTCTGGGGAAGGTCAGCTAGCCTTCAACCCTTTAAGCCTCCTCAGTGAGAAACATAGGTCCCTGGAGGAGAGGTGCAAGATTTCTTTCCTCACAGCCAAGAGTGAGCATAAGCGATCACCTATCTGAGTGACACTGGGGAGAAAATCATGGCATGCTACAAGAAAAACCAATGCAAGCTCCACCAGTGAGTTAGTACTTGTTGCAAGTGGCATCTTAAGGCCTTCACAGAAGTTAGACTCTGTGTTCCAGCTGTGGCAGCTGGCATGTAGTCACACCACTAGGCAATGATCAATCAACTCAAGACTCAGGATTACTTTCTCATGAGGACAGTAAAACCTTGCTCGTTTCCCCTATATGTAAAAAGAAATACAGTAGTAATAGGAATTCTAGTTAAACAGCATATCTGTATTTGTCACTGAAAATCAGTTAGAAAATCTCAGTGAGAGCCAAGGACCATCTTTTGTCGACTAGAACAATGAAATCTGGTATATGAAAGGCAGTTTAATGAAGTCACTGTACAATATGTGAAAATCCAGGTTATAGAAAAGCTCAATATGCAGTAATTAAAAACTATCCATACATGTGAATTGGAGACCATTTACTTTCCCAATTATAGAAATAGCTAATAAGGCTCAGAGTGTACTCAGTGAAGTTAAAAGGGGTGACTAGAAATGATGAAAATGAAAACTGACAAAAGTATTATATAATTATCCAGAAATCCCTTGACTATATCAGAGGTAAGTATTAACAAACTACAAACTCCATGAAGGCAGGGAACACAAATGTCCTGCTCACTGCCCTATCCCAAATGCCTAGTCCTGGTAGGTGCTTACTAAATATCTGATAAATGAATGAATGAAGAGTAAACGAAATCAGACTCAGTAATTTTCCCTCACATAGTCTTGGATCACACAAGTAACTATTTCTCATAATGCTTATCAGACACAAAATAGACAGATGTGAACAATGCTTCTCTAAAGACTTTACTTGGGATAGAAAACTGTATTCTACTGGTGTGACACTGGGCTACTTACTTAATCTCTTGTACCTTAATTCGCTTCCTTGAAAAATGGCAATAGTAACAGTATGTATCTCACAGTGTCTTTGGAGGTCTAGTATATGGAATGTAGTTAGAACAGTGACTAGCAGAGCCGACACTATGTAAGTGTTAGTGGTTTCTGCCGTTATTCTGAAATAATATTCAGGAAGGTCTTTAAAACCCTATGGCTATTCACTGGTCTTATTAGTCCCTCTCCTGGCCACCAGGCAGAGACTGTTTCTTATTTAACTATGTATTGCCAGGACTAAGCACAATGCCTGGCACATAATAAATAGTCCAAAAGAAAAAAAGGAATTCAAATTGTATTGAATCAAACCCTAATATTACAATGTTCTCATCAGAAAAAAAAGTCAGCTAGGCCCATTATGATTCAGAACATGGATTTCCTACATAATAAATCCAAATGTGACAAGCATTTTCCTCTAGCATTTGATAATATCTAATTAAGAGACGGTTATAATGAAAGAGCTTAAAATATTTCATTTTTGCCAGGCCCATCATACAGTCAACCTCTATTCCTTTATACTTTTCCTTATCATTTATTCATCATGCAAAAACTAAACTTTCAATCCTTTAAATGTATTACTGTGACATCAATGACAAGGATAGCAGATAAGAAGGTTCAACTGACAATCAAACACTGGGAAATGGGCTAAGATGTCAACAATGCAGGACATTAAAACATTTTTTAAGATCTGTACTGAAGATATGGAGAACTACACGTTACTCCAAATGTAGTTAGCATTACAAGCACACTTCTTTGCAAAATAACATGTTAGAACTCTAAAAAAGAGTGGTTTTGTTTTGTTTATAAATTTAAAATTTTCCACCTAACTGCTATTATTCACCCTGAAGTATTTCTCCCTCTGGTTTCAGAAAAATAAAATCTCGATTAATACCCTGATATAACATGCTGGATCATCTAAAACCCGGCAATAACATCTTTCCATAGTTTCTTTCCTAATATTTTAAGCAGTACCTGATAGGTAAGAATGAGCTTTCCTCTGAGCACCTAGAAATAAGATTGTCTCTGAAATTAACCCATGAAATGAATCAAAAATAGAACAAATGAGCAATGATAATAGTCAAAATAGCCCCAGGCCACAGAAGAATTTAACATCACATCATCATCAAAATGACATCCACAGAAAGAAGATACCAGTTAGAAACAGGGTAACCATCTAATCGATCATCCAACCATGACATTAAGCCAGATATAAATCAGGACTGTGTTATACCAATTGAGACAAATGGTCACCCTACATGACAAGAAGTTTTGGTCCTATTGGAAAATAAGAACATGAAGTAGGAGAGCAAACTTTGGTATTGTCATTCCAAGTACTATAAAAGGAGCCTGTTTCATGAAGATATCATACAGCCCAAGTCTGTTATGATGTAGTTTTGTGTTGTTATATGTAACTTAAATATGCAACTTTTCATCTACTTCTGCTTTATCTCTTCTGGTATATGGTAAATGTTTTTGTTGACTGTGACAATGTCTCACGTATCTTTTCAAATTCCACATTCCAGCATTATGTACTATAAACTGTAGACAGAAATCAACTGCTTGGGGCGCCTGGGTGGCTCAGTGGTTAAGCCGCTGCCTTCCGCTCAGGTCATGAGCTCAGGGTCCTGGGATCCAGCTCCGCATCGGGCTCTCTGCTCGGCAGGGAGCCTGCTTCCCTCTCTCTCTCTCTCTGCCTGCCTCTCTGCCTACTTGTGATCTCTCTCTGTCAAATAAAAAAAAAAGAAAAAAAAAAAAGAAATCAACTGCTTACTGGCTGATAGCAATAATAATCATTATTATGGCTGACGTGTATAGAGTTATAACTATGTGCCAGAAACTGTTCTGAGTACTTGACATGTATAAGCACAGTTAAATCATACAAAAATTTCGTAAGTAAGTACTATTGGTATCCCAATTTTACAGAGAAGAAAATAAGAGCGAGAGATTAAGGAACTTGCCCAGTGACAAGCACGTACGAAGTGCCAGAGCCATGTATCAGTCCAGACTGTCCGGCTACCGGGCCTGTGCTTATAACCAATAGGATATCCTGCTTCTTGGTGGAAAATACATTTGTGCCTCAATAATTTATTACAAGTTTTTTTCAGCTATTAAACCTTAAAGCTGTTTTTAAATTCTCCAGAATCGTTGCGATAACATCCAGAAGTGGAACAGCTGTGCAGAAACAGACACTCTTCTGCAGGAATCTAGACATATATTGATATAGTATTCTGCAGGGAATTAAGCAAGATGTATAGAAATTTAAGTATGTATACATTTCAATGCAGAAATTCCACTTCCAGAATTTAACCTTAAGGAGATGAAAATAAAAGTGTACAAAGAAACAGGTATGAGAATGTTCATTGTACAGTTATTCATAGGAATAAAAATCAGAAATAATGCAATGTCTACCAATAAGAATCTGGTTAAATACAATGTGCTAAAACACTAGCATGGATCCATAAGAACTGGTGACATGGAGCTATAGTTACTGAAACAACAATAAATCCATAATATATTGTTGACTTTCAGACACAGACTGCAAAACAATATGCATAATGAAATTCCAAAAGGAGGTAGGGGGAGTACAAACACATATGTGCCTATCTGAAAAGATGTTCATCAAAATGTAAACAGTAGAAATGTCAGAAGAGCAAGAATTTAGGTAGTCTCATTGTTTTAAAAATATTCACTAAAAATCTCCTTGTGTATGTGTTATTTTGTCATTCCCAGGGGCATAAAACAAATATGAGAGCCTACAATCCAGAGACACTCTGTCCATTCTAGGACATGAACGAAAACAAGTGTTGGTGGCAAATAAATGGCTAGCTAGTAAGAAAGGTGAGCAAGGAGCCGAAGCAGTCTCTGAGTCAGGAGGAAGCAGAATTCAGGCTCCACCTTCCCTGCAAGCAAGCTGAACAAACCCAGACAAGTTACAGATGATCTCTGAACCTGTTTCAAAACTGCAAAATGAAGGAGCTACACAGGGTGTTCTGAGAAGTTCTTTTCATTTCTAATGGTTTCTGGTTAAAATTTTCAGAAAGAACAGGTAGGGAGGAACAGGACAATTCCTCTATCTCTTGCTAGTCACAGGTAGATTATCATGCAGTTTATGAGCCTACACTTTAGTCTGTTTGTACGGAATGTGAACTATCAAAGTCCAGAAAATGAGAACAACAATGGAAAACCACAAACACACTCAGGCAACTTGTTACTGGAAATATGATTGTTCCTCAGAGAGTGGGGACGGTATGCTCTCCTAAGGAAGAGACCCTCATCATCCCAATAAAAGTTCATTTCCAAAGAGCTGACAGTTTATTTATAACATTTCACTTCTTTACAGATTAAAAAAAAAATACATAGGATCCATCTGACACTGTGGTATTTATGTCTACTGACAAAAATCTAAGGAATAGTCAAGGGAGACTTTGATGTTGCATTCCACTGTTATTCAGATATATCAATAATCAAATCTGGAGAGCTGCCAATAAAAACAGAATAAACATCATTAGCATTTTAATAAACCTGCAAGCCACAGGGCTGGAAAAACCAAGTGAGACAGAGCAAAGGGAAATCAGCATGTGCAATGTCTCCCCTCCAGCGGTTTGCCCTTTGGCAGTCCACTATGTCCTCCCTGCTCCACTCCTGCAAAACACACACTCCAGAGAGACTTCTCTGTATTTTAAAACCCCTTATAGACCTGCCCAAGTTAAGAGGATACCTACAGTTTTTTTTTTTAATCAAGAATAAATAACCTGATTTTTAAAATACTTTAAGAAACTGATGATGTTGTAGTTTAAGAAGCATTTTGAGCATCAGTAGTCATTTGAGCATTGAGTAGTCAGACTGTGATTTTATATGTTAACTTAATGGACCCAGATGACAGATGAAGGAAAAAGTGGTAAGAAGATGGAAAGAGAGAGAGAATATATACAAAAGCCAAAGAATCAGGAGCTTTGACAGAGAAGGCTGAAGCTACTTCCAAATCAAATCCTCTGACTCTTGGAATATATCAACTCAGAATTACGTGTAAACATTCAAAAGTAAATAGTTAATTTTTCTTAATTTGTCATCAATACATTCTCTCAACTGAACTAGAAATTAGAAATTAAAAGCCCTACTTCCTAGAATATTTTGAATTTCATTTAACTTTTCATTACCCTATTGTGCATGTATGTGTAGGTGTGTAGATAATGCAAAAGTATTTTTGAAAAGTGTAATTCATTAAAGTATGTGTGGATAAAAAACTGTAAGTGAAAAACATTTCACAAAGGTAATGTAGCTCTATATTAAGGGATCTTATTTTATAGCAATATAAGTAAGGAACACTGTTGCTGTTTAAATTTCTATTTCTAAATCTGAATGTACTTTGTGCATTTAATCTGAAAACAAAGAGACACTTATGATAATATATAATAATTAGTAAACTCTAGTTGTCTTATTTTCTTCAGATAATTGTAAAACTGTGAATACTACAATGTCACTATATAATAAGCAATTAAATAACCTTCAAGATTCGGCTCGTGTCTCGAAGAAGTTTGATTTAAGACGTCCGCTGTCAATTTACGGGGAACCATGAGGCTACAATGGTGATAAAGCATCAGTGATAAATGGTACCACCCAAACCACCATTCTAATAATGAACTAATGATTCATACTCAAGGTGCTTTTGAAACATGATTAAGCTTCCAAACATTCCGCTAAGGTAGGTTCTCTTAAACCCAATCTTATAAAAGAGAAGTTAAATTAAGTTTACCAAGGTTACGCAATGAATAGCTCAATGATTAAAGTTCGGAATAACAGCAAAATAAACAACGCAAAGGACCTCAGACTCCTAACTCCCACCGCAAACCCTTTTCATTAGTATTGCAGAGACGGCTTTCAGAGTAATTTATTTCTAACTGACCTTCTCTGGTGGCCACTGGCAAGTGTTTGCCAAAATGTCACTGACCAAAAAATTCCTTACAATGCCATGTATTATAAAATGAATATGTCAAGAATCAGATGAAAATGTCATCAGTGACACTGACAACAATAAAAGAAAATATTCTACAGATTTAAGGAACGGAAGAAGATCCAAGTTAAAGGGGAAAAAAATTACCTGAGAAAATGTCATCAGTGATTACAGCAACAAAAAGTAAAAGAGACCACAGCTTTAAATAAAAGAAGAAAACACAAATCAAAGGGGAAAAAAAGTTACCTGAGAATCCAATGCTCTCTAGTGGATCAGAAAGAAGAAAGACTCCTTTTATGGAGGCTTTTTTCCTCGTGGAAAAACGAGGTTGGTCTCCTTTAGAGATCACCCTATTGTTTCTGGGGGAAAGTGGGATAGGGAGATGAAGCAACATGTCTAAGCACCTGTGAGAGTTCTTCAGATCTGAATCCCAAAGTCACTCATTTTCTCATTTGCATGTCAAAATGAATGGCATAATTTGTGAATGTCATAAGGAGTCACAGCAAATTAAACAGAAATTGAACAAAAATTTCCTCCTTGTTGCCCTTAAAATATAAAGTCAAAAGTTGTTGATTTCCCCATTTAGAAGTCTTTGGAAGTTTCACTTTTACAAACACTTAAAGTCAAACAATCCAGTTGGATATGTCTACCTTTTTGAAATTTATATAAGTACACGATATATTCATATCATATATATTATATAGAGAGAGATGTATGTGACTTCACTGAGAAAAATATTTTTACACTAAGACTTCAGATTTTTTCCTAAATGGACCTGGCTTTAAAACTTAAATTAAAATAAATAAAATGGACCTATCTTCAAATGTGATTACTGAAATCAATGATTGCAGTTCATTACTGATGATCAGAACATATTTTTTGTATATTCTGGAATTTTCATCTGTATGTGATTGGCACTTTTAAATAAAGCTTTAATAAAACATTTTATAACATGTTTCAAAATAACATGTTTACATACTTTTGATTATCTGTCTAAGGATAAACTGTTTTTAAGATTAACCACAGTCCAGATTTAATCTTAGGCAGTTTGTTCTAACTAATGTTTACAGGACACCCATCCTCCTAACAATCAAGGAAAATCAATGCTAATAGAGTGTTAATAAAGCAGAGAGAAGTGCATGTTGGGATTTCTTGCTATCCTGGATTCCATGTTCTCTCCATACATATCCTCAAGCTCATCAATGGTTCATCACAAATTCTAAAAACTTTATCAAATGCAATATGCACATACAGAATTTACCTAGTGGATTGAAATATAGTGTACAACTAACAGTGACAAGTTAGGAAAGATAAATTGCAACCGTTTAAAATGAACATTAGAAAAATACTATCAATGGGGGGGGGAATCACAAGTAAAATAAATATGCATAGAGTAAGCAACAGGAGTGTAACACAATAAAGTTACTGTAACCTTGTCCCTTTTCAAATAGCTACATTTTCAAAATGGGAGCAGACCATCAAGTGGCAGCCATGTCTTCCTGGATGTCCAAACGTCTGTCAGGGCCTGCCTGGTGATACTTTATGCTTCTCCTCCTCTAACCAGCTTCACTGTTATATTCTACTTGGAGATGGTTGGCTGCCAAAAGCTCCTCTGTAACATAATGATGTTTTCATACTGGGAATAAACTTGTGAAACAAAATTCTTGGAACCAAAAAGAAGATGGACATCTCTTTAAAGATACAAATTACTAAACCTTCCTAATTTTAATAAGACTACAATAACCAAAATATTAACTCTATGGTAAGTAATATATTTTCAAAGACAGTTTTCCCATAAATGGCTATAAAGCTGGAGAAAGGAATGTTACAGAACACAACTCTTGTCTTTTTTTTTTTTTCAAATTCATTACTCAGTTTAATGAAGCCAGAGCAGTGTCTTGACACATTTTGTCATCCTCTTTCTGAATAAATTGCTGCCATAAGGATATCATGTTTCTCCAAGGTTTTTCCTCCTTTCTTCTTCATTCAGTTTTCTTAATCCAGTAAGGTTAACATGCTGTCAGTTAGACTAAAATTGTATCCATGGACCTCACACACAAACTACCACTCTCTTTTAGAGAATTCAGTTAGTGCCTCTTTAACTCTTACATTACATTTACCAAGTGTTTTTAAAGGTTATGTCTGTACCCATTAAATGAACTTAATTATTTTGAATTACTTATTTTGACTTGCTTGATTTCTTGACCGACTTGAGCCGTTCATTTTTGTTTTTTCTTTGTTACCTTGAACACGAGCTTATGGTCTGATCGCCATGTAATCAATCAACACACATATACTGAACTTCTGGTTAGGAATCCATGACTGTGGAAAAGTCACAATTCCCAGATACAGTTTTAATACCTATGCTGCTATCATTGTAACATTCTAAGAAATTTATAAACCATCTGAGTATAAATTAAAACTAACAGACAAAAATATGACTTTTTCTCTCTCTTCTCCCAAACATCAAGTGAGATTTTCTAGGTATACAGTCAGAAAAAGCAAAATATTTGTCTGTATATGTGTAATACAATAAAACATCAAAATACAGAAATACACTAGTGATTTATTGATGTAGAAGAGATTAGTCAAAACCAAAAGTAAGAATTCAGCTTAAAGTCAAGTAAAAAAGGAAAACAAATGGAAATTGTATTTCCCAAATGAAACTAGTTCTCAAAATACAACAATAAATCATGGAGGAAATGCTCCCAGGCTTTATTTAATAGGCAATAAGACCCTGAGGCAGGTCCGATTAGTGTGCTGCTATGGTAAATGATAAGATGAGCAATGATATATATATCAGAATCAACTACTATTATTAACCAGTTTATTGATGTATAGTTATTAAGGTGATAGTTAAAATTTAAAATAAAACCTTTCAAAAATGAAAAGACCCCCACTTCTATTGTGGAAATTTGTGGTACGTATTAAGTATCACTACTTACACATGCCATAGAAGCTACATCCTTACAAGACTTATTATTAGAAGACATAAATGCTGAAGGTAAGAATATAATGGTGATTAAGCCTCAGCCACAACACTTCTAAGGAAGGGTCTCTTCCCTTCTATTTCTTCCTAATTTGACAATTGAATAAAAAAAGAATATATTATTAAAACTCTAAAACCAGGGTGCCCGTGTGGCTCAGTTGGTTAAGTGTCTGCCTTTGGCTCAGGTCATGATCTCAGGGTCCTTAGATGCAGACCCGCATCGAGCTCTTTGCTCAGTGGGGAGCCTGCTTCTCCCTCTCCCTCTGCCTGCTGTTCCACTTGCTTGTGCTCAATCTCCCTGTGTCAAATAAAATATTTTTTAAAAAACTATTAAACCCCTAAAATTATTTTTAGTACAGCAGTTGACCATTTTAACAACACAGATTTGAATTGCACAGGTCCACTTATTCACAGATTTTTTTTTTAATAAATGCAATACAGTACTATAAATGTATTTTCTCTTCATTATGATTTTACAAATAACATTTTCTTTTCTCTAGCTAACTCTATGGTAAGAAGACAGCACATAAAACATATAACATACAAAGTATGTGTTAACTGACTATTCATATTATCTGTAAAGCTTCCAGTCTATGGCAGGCTTTTAGTGGTTACATTTGGGGATGTCAAAAGTTACACACCAATTTTCAAACCTGCAGGGGGCTGGTGCTCCTAACCCCACATTGTTCAAGGCTCCACTGTATACATAGACTTGAAGCTTTATATTCATGTATTTTTAAATCCGTATTCACACTATTCCCTTCGGACTCAAACCTTTTATGAGACCATAAGAGCTATCTTTTTTCCTATGCATTTTTTTAGACAAATACTCAAGATTAAGTAGTAACGCTAGAAACTGCAAGTGGATATTATTTTATTATAATATTTATTTTATTCAATGATATTTATTTTATTATAATGCTGTTTGGCTAGCACTTACATTCAATAGACTCCATTGGTAGATTTAACTGCTTATGGTGACCAACTGTATTTTTAAACTCAGAATAAGCTCTTGGAGTCAGTCTGATAGATGGAATTGAGGTCATACAAATCTACATTCAATCCTGACTCTGCACTTACTAGCTGTGACCGTCAGCAAAATACTTTACCTTTGTGAGGCTTATTTTAGTTCATCTATAAAAAAGAGCATAATGATACCTATGTTATAGAGTTAATGTGATAATTAAATAAGATAATAAATAGAATACTCTTGGCACCTTGCCTAACAATATAAAATTCTCAACAAAGAGTAGCTACAAAGTCTCTGTAATTGATTGCCATATAGCAAACCAATCAAAACTTAGTAGCTTTAAAAACAAAGCAAAACCAGCTCTTATTTGCTCACTAATCCATGGGCCAGCAATTTGGATTAGGCTTAGCTGAGAAGTTCTGTGGCTTTCATTCACAGGATTGCAGGAGTCCAAAGTCTTGACTAAAGCCAGGTAGTCTAAGATGACCTCACTCACGTATATCACAGTTGATCCTGACTGTTGGCCAACCCTCTATCTCCCATGTGGTTTATCTTCAGAAAAACTGGTTTGGGCTTCAGGTGGGAGCAGCATTCCAGAAAGGCAAGAACAGAAGTTGCAAGGGCTCTTGAAGCCAAAGCTTAGGAGTTCCACAACATAAATCAGACTACATACTACCGGTCAGACAAAGTCTCAAAGCCGGCCTAGATGTGGGAGGATGGGGAAATTGGTGCCACCTGTTGATGGGAGCACAGGCAATGTCACAGTGTGCAAAAGCATGCATACAGGGATGGGGAAAACTTGTGGCTATAATTTGCAATGTTCTAAAGTCTGCAAAAGAGTGACAAATTTGTATAGCACCTATGCTATCTTTCAACATTAGATAATTGCAGAATTCAAGTTCTGAAGGCCAAGGAAGTGCTAGTTTGAGTTTATCCCAAACTAGAGTAACATCTGTTCTGCTGCTTCAATGACAGATTTCCAAAGACAAACAACCCGGTCCCAGTGACTCATACCATAATGTAGGTTTCTTTGGTTGCTTTTCTGGGCTAAGGGTTTTCAACACTTCTCTATTGGCTTAATTCAATAAATTTATTTTCATCTGATTTAACAGTTTACCTTCAACAAGCAGCTTTCTAATTGAAGATTTTACAACAAATAGCATCACCCAGAAATCAGGATCAAATGCAAAGTATTTCTAGAAACTATGTAGTATGTAAAAGAAAATGAAGAAAAATACATCACTGTAAAAAGTATATATAGTTTTGTTCTTCTCCATGAAAACGATCACTAAGGAAAGTTCAGTTTTGTGATACTGTTAATTGGCTAGGCCCAGAGATCCATTCATACCGAATTAAGGAAAGATAAAGTAAGAAGAAATAAATTAAAGAAAATAATTTTTATATCTTCTACAAAACAAAAAGTAGAATGCCAAATCAAAACCTAAAATGTATCTTTAATTTATTGTCAAATCTCATTTTAACAAATATCTTTCTCACTTTCTTATCACAGCCATAGAAAGACACAAAATGATAATTGCGACCAAGACTTTCTTTAAGATGTATGTCTCTAAAAGATTTATCTTGAGAGCCACAGTCCTTAATACAATAAAATCTGTTTGTTTCAGAGAATTTCACGGAGCAGGATATGCCACTAAACACACCGCATGATAAGAATTGCTCCTTATGGAAGGAGAGAGGTGAAAGAAAGAGCTTCTTGCTGTTTGACAATATGGTGAGCAGAGAAGCAGTTTGGGGAATGGCTAATTCCCCCACTGACATTTCTACATTTTTCCAATGAAGAACCGATCCCTTAACTTGCCATTTTTTTTTTCAGCTGAGAATCTGTTATAACATTGCTTCATAGAGAAACAGTTGGAAACTCAAGTAGTTTTCAATTTTAGACAAATTGATGCTGCCAAAATTTTAATACTTAATAATAGAAAAACTTCAATAATATGAAGTCGGTTTTTAAGACCTTTAAAAGTCCTGATTATTTTATGAGAAGCCACATAAGAAGCCAAATAAATACACATTCAGCTAGAGAAATATCACTAGCCAACCATCTTTGGTGGCGAACTTATGTCTCCTCCTGCGTGAACAAGGCAATTTAGCACGCATATTGAAATTAGATAATTCTAATTGATAATTACAGATTAAAGATAACCCCAAGCTACAGCTCCTGTACAGGTAATCTACTTCTCAATTTATTTTTACAGGAAATCCTGTAAATATCTAAAACACTCTCATTTTGCTTTAATTATTTCAAAGCCCTTCACCAGTGATAGATATACTATACAGGTTCATATGGAATAGTTATCACTTTTGAAAAATAGTGACTATTCTAACATTCTTTAATTATACTGCTTACTAATCTTAATTGCCACGATTTCAAAAGACAGTTCCAAAGTGCATCTTGAACAAACAGAAAAGCAATTAGCCTAAATTAATTGCTTTGCTGATGTGATTTGCAGTAGGTATGCTTGGTGGTTTTGAAACTCCTGCCAGTGCTTTCACAACTTGATGTTCTGATGATTTTTTAGCCTATTTTTGCACCAGAGCAATTAACCAGATAATTGCTCTAATGTGAACCTGGCATTAATCAGTATGTTTAGGTTCATAGTAGTAATTAACCAAATATTAAACATACTTTAAAGAGCAGCACTTAAAAGTGTTACAAGAAGAGTTAAGGGAAAACTTGCAATTTTTTTCTCAGACAGCCATACTTTTCTCACCAAGAAGCAGAAAAAAAGCTGTAACTGTCTCCTCTGCTTCTTTTCAATTAACACAAGGTATCATTACATATGAAAGGAAAGTGAAATTGCTGGCTCTTCATTTAGAAGTATTTCAAAGACCCTATTAAAAGGGCAAACCCAAAGATTCAATATTAAAATCCTACTTATCGTTCAAAAAGGGAGGCTATGGCTTTCAGAAAAATAGCATTCAATACATAAAGCAAGCTCTATCTGAAGCCAGACAATGACATTAAATCCTCACCTTATTACATATCAACTTTATTCCGAAATAAATAAATCTGGAAGAAAGAGGGTATTTGAACCAATTGCCTGGATTTCAGCCAGAATTCAAGCCAAATTTACAAAGCAGATTCATACATCCTACAAAAGCAGTATTTAGAATTCTCTCACCACACAGGTATTAAATTACTTCTCTGAGCTGGGCCCTATGCGAGGTGCCAGGGGCTGAGATGCCGGCAGGGGGCCCAGGATGAAGACACAGGTCCTCCTTACCAGGAGAAAAACTCCTACACAAAACATTATGCAGCCACAAAATGATAGATGCCACCAGCCGCGTGACTGCTGAGGATTTGGCCAGACAGGAACATGACGCAGCTCTTCATTATGACAACCATTATTATTTCATCTTTTCTTTAAAGAAACTCACATTTACTTTAAGGGAAATTGTCAGTAATGCAACTATAACTGTTACTGGAACAAGTTTGCTCTTCCAACTTCAGTGAGTGAGGAGTTATTTTATACTACCTTAAGTGAAATATTGTATCAGTTGGGCAGTAACAAATGTAAAAACCTTCTGTTTTCATGAGGCAAAGGGCTCAAGCAGAAAGTACTCTGTCATTCTTCTTGTCTTCACATCTTCATGTCTTCTTTCTTAATTTCTGAAAGGACTGTCACACAGAAAATAACCCAGGCACATATGTGTTAGGTCTGTGATTTTTAATTATTACTAATCAAATTCCAGCAATTTCTCCTCTGGTTAAACATATGTGTACCCATCTTCTAAAATATTTCTTTATGTCACAGTTCATAAAATATTTTAGGCTGAAGCAAATCCCTTGCACTAAATTAATAACTAATCATAGGAGATATTTATCATCTCAAGCCTTTTACAGGAAAATTGTCAGATTTAATCACCTTTCTCATATTTTCACTATTTACTGGGCTTCATTTATCATACATTCAAAAATTTTGACAACAGCAAGTTATTTTAATTACCATTTCTGGTTGTGGATTAAGAATAAGACAACTCCCGGGGCAACCGGAGAAGGAGGGATGCTCCTAAGTTTGTCTGAACAATCAATAAGTTATTATCGTTTTCATCAATAAATGACGATTTTTCTTCACGGTTGACCATTTTAAAGCAGGTTTGAGGTTAGGAAACCTCCAAATCCATGAGTATACAGCACTGCATTCATCATCACATAAAACATGTCCCATTCCTCCCATAATTTGATCATGAATTCTGATTTCATACCATGTAAGACATTTTTCAATCCCCCAAACGAAATGATTAACATATGTTTACTCACATATATATTGCCTGAAAAACACAAAAGCAGCAGCAGCAGAGCAGTATACCCAGAAAAGTTAAAGATACGATTCTATAGAAGCTCTGTTAATTATCATTTGTAGAAATGTTTACTTGTATATTACTGCTCAATAGGAACCAAAGACAAAGCAGAAATTTAAAATTACCATTGTATGTCAGAACTATCATAAAAATTCACATTATTTTTAAGACAATATAATGTGAACATGGAGAACCAAGAAGACAAATTCAGCCACATCAAATCCAGCTTCCAATCTTTCTCCAGAATTGGAGTTAAAAATCAAACCAAGCTGAGATTTATACATCTCATACAAATTTTCCTTTCAATATTCCTTTCAAATACTCCAGAATATATATCAATTAATATTTCCTTAAAAATGACAGTTACCAGAAGTACTAAAAGAACCAAAAGCCAATATTACTGTGTACCAAATAATGAAAAAGTTCCTTGAATTTGAATGCACTAAAAATTTCATCTAAGGATAGATGCACAAACATTTTATCAGAGAAACTTTGTTTTGCACAAAAATGTCATCAGCCATTTGAAAAACCACATATTCTAGGGGAGACTATACCAATTATTTATAGCAAATATACCTTACCAAAGGTACTGAAACATTCAGTAAAGTTAACTTCCTTCTTTTTAACTCAGTGATAACTTACTCAAAGTATACACCCAGTATTCTCTTTTACTCTGCAATGGTTAAGTATTTGCTACAACTGACAGGGAGCATTTACAGATAATAAAATATTTACAAAAATAAATCTGTGTCAGAAAGACAAATATTTCACTCATAGGTGGAATTTAAGAAACAAAAATGATGAACACAGGGGAAGGGAAGGAAATATAAAATAAAAACAGAGAGAGAGGCAAACCATCAGAGAGTCTTAACTAGGGAAAAAACTGGGGGTTGCTGGAGGGGAGGTGGGTAAGGGGATGGGCTAATTGGGTGATGGGCATTAAGGAAGGCGTTTGTAATGAGCACTGGATGTTATATGCAACTGATGAATCATTAAATTCTACCCCAGAAACTAATAATACACTATATCTTAACTAACTTGAATTTAAATTTAAAATTATAATTTAAAAAAATGTGTGTCATATGCTTAAATAAATACCTATTCAAAATTCATTTGTGAAATTCTTTTTGATACCGACTATGAACCAGGTGTGGTACAGGACACAAAAATGGGCAAGACTTTCTACTTTACCTCAAGGAACTTAGTAAGAAATGAAGAGTATTTACAAATGGGATTGTTAGGGAAGAATTGCTTTTCATTACAAAATTAGCTAATTTGAAAATCTACAACTCTATGTAAGATATCCAAAACTTGTCACCTCTCAGATATCCCATATAGAAAAGAGAAGGTAACATTCTAATGATGTTTAGAATGATCAAGCATAGTCTGATGCCCGAGGTAGGATGACCACATAATTTATCACCCAAACCAGGACACTTCAGAGCACAGAAGAGAACAGCACAGCACAGCACAAACACTAATCCTGAATTTCAGCATAACAGAATTTCAACATAACAGTAATGGACTAGAAATGACGTGAGCAAATCAAGACATTAAGTCATTCCAGCTCTGAGGCAGAATAAGGTACTGAGACCTCCATGGTTAGAGCTCAGACTTTGTAGACATACCAAAATGGATTCCAGTCTTAATTCCACCAGTAACTACTTGTAAGTTATCTAACCTCTCTGAACCTTAATTCTTTCATTTGGAAATGGGGTTAATTTCTTCCTCAGATTGTTGTAAAGACTAACTGAAAAAATGTCTATAAACACTTAGCACAATATATGGCACATATTATAATAAATGATATAGCTTTTATTAGCTATTGTTATTATCCTCAGTCCAAAAAAAAAAAAAAAAGAGAGAGAGAGAGAGAGAGAGAGAAAATACTATCCACTCTGACCTTTCTAGCATTACAAGAACAAATTAGGGGTTAGTTGGTTGGTTTGGTTGTTTACTAAGCTCTATGCCCAACACGGTGCTTGAAGTCACAACCCCAAGATTGAGGGTCACATGCTTTAATGGCTGAGCCAGTCAGATGCCCCTAGAACCAATCATAGTTTTAAAGAGAGGGTCCTTCTGTAGAAAGACACAGAAGACATATTTTTACAGATGGTTTGAGAACCTGAATAGTAGTTACTCTAATACCATGCTATTCTTCCAGGGATGGTCTTACAAATGATTGTAAATATAAAAGAGAGTATCAAAAAATATGCCAAGCTTAAACAAGTGTCACTAGACCAGAAAGTCTTCATCCTGTCTTCATAATTCCCTCAGAACTCAATAAAATATTTTTTATTCTTTTTGCAAAGATATGAATAAATACCGTAGAAAGTATAAAATAATGCAGTAGATTACAAAAATAAGCTAGAATTCAGTTTTACAAAAGCTCCAGCTGACCAGCCCAGCCACTTTATTAGGTACCAAAATATGAAGACAGACCGCTCCACGTTCCACACAGGCGGGGACAGAGCTCCAAAAACACCAGCACAAAGGTGCTTCAAAAGTCAGTGTTATTGGGGCACGTGGGTGGCTCAGTGGGTTAAGCCGCTGCCTTCGGCTCAGGTCATGATCTCAGGGTCCTGGGATCGAGTCCCACATCGGGCTCTCTGCTCAGCAGCGAGCCTGCTTCCCTCTCTCTCTCTCTGCCTGCCTCTCTGTCTACTTGTGATCTCTCTCTGTCAAATAAATAAATAAAATCTTAAAAAAAAAAAAAAGTCAGTGTTATTTTTGCCACCTCTTGATTTCCAAGTTTTCAGACTTTTATATGAGAAAATTGTTCAAACTCCACAGTCAATATGCCAAGGTGAAAAGTATTCCTCTCCTCCTGACCACTTAACTTTAATAGAAAACAAAATATTCTCAAACTCGAATTCAACTATGCCTGCTGGATTTAATGGATAGGTTTGGCCCCCTTGGGCAATCTTTAAACCTCAGTCTCTAGGAGAATTAAGTAATATTAGGGGATTGAAATGAAATAAAATTCTAAGTCCACTGTGACATGACATTCACAGGAAGATGGTAGATTATCCACCCAGTCCTCGAACACTTATAAATACAATATATAGCATATGTTCACAAAACAATTCTTGGAAATAAAACACAATGGGCACTCAGCAAATAGTTTATATCACCAACACCTGCTCAAATCCTCTCTGAACTTTATTTCTAAATGTCACCGTTTTTTATTGAATCAATGGAAATTTGAAAGAAGAAACAGAATAAACATCCAGAGAAGATCAAGGGAGTTAGAAAAATCTTTATAGAAAGCCTCATTGAGTTTTCCATGAGCCAGGGCACTGTCAGTCTCCCTGAAAGGGGTATGGAGTAATCTGTCATTCTACCACTTCAACCCAAGTACACCTAAAAGACTAGAAAGGATTATACACAGAGGAAGAAAAAGAGAAAGAATAGTGTTAAGATTTTTCTTAGTGCTATCAACAAAGAAGTCATGAGTCACTGGAAATAAATTCATTTTAAAATAAATAATTTTAAATCACAGCCTTGAAGTTGGAGGGAATTTTATAAACCAGCTCAGCTCCCTTTGTAATTCAGGAGACTTTTTGATTAACACTCTAGTTTGAACACTAAGTGGAGGTGTGCATTTTGGATGGCAGTGGATGAAAATAAAGTTTTTAACTCATTTTAAGCTGAATTCTGTTTCTTGTTATAACGTCCACACATTGGCCAAAGTTCTGATGTCTAAAATAATGAAGAACTAACCTAGGGAGACCAATTAACTCTTATCTGTTGATATATTTTATCAGACTCGGTTTAAAGAGAACTACTTGTTTTGAAATAAGAAATATCTGAAAACAAAACAAAACAAACAAACAAAAAACAACCAAAAAACCTCTACATTCTTGATTTTGATAAAGGAGAGTTTAGTATGCAGCCTGGGGATAGCCAGATGATACAAGAGAATGTATCATGCCCAGTAGGAATGGTGGAGAACTGAAGAATGAGCAGAGAGAACAGCCTATTCCTCATCCTGGAAATAATGTGAGTCCAGTGTTGCTAGATCTGCAATTTCTCCAAGAGCGAGCCCAACTTCAGAATCTTATGCAAACTATTCCAATTTTTAAAGTGTTGGCAACTGTTCAACTTTTTAAATACACTATAAGCCAAACAAAACGACTTCATGGATGGGACTCAGGCATAGTTCACCAGTTTGCAATTTCGATTGGTCTTCTCGAAAAGCTTTAAGAGAAAATATCCATAGTTATTATTCTAAACACCAGTATATATAAAGTGAAATGGCAGTGTATCATACATGCCATTTTATATTTGAAAGAAATTGGTCACAATAGTCTAAGATTTAAAATTCTCCTAATTTTAGAATGCCCACTGATAACAATAGCTCCTTTGACATACGTATAAGATTCACACAGCAAAATTAACTCTTTAAAGAAAGTGTCCTTAGTTACGGATGTTCAACAAGATCAATACATTCATTTTTTTTTTAACTGCAAATTCAAAGAATAAATTGCTAGCTAGGGAAGTTCAACTACTTGGCAATATAACCTATTATAACATCCAGCCTGGTATTTGTTATGTTTTGTCATGTTAGCTGATGGATGCTAGAGAAATTTTCATTTCTCTTACATTGTTATCTGATTCATTAGCAAGCATGGTCAACAGTTAATGAATGGATCAAATACTTGATAATGAGTATATGGATCATGTGACTGAACTTTTCTCAGGACTAATATTAAAAACTGAAAATGGGGAGACTAATTCCCTCTTTGATAGCCAATTAAAAATTTTGAAATAGCTTTTGTAAAGATCTATTAGATTTCATTTAATTCTTCCTGGCAAAAAAGAACAAAAGAACCATTATATGGCTATCACTATAGATGCTAAGAACCATTCAGTTTTTCACATTATCAGCTTGTTACATCCAAAGCAGGCTGCTTTGGACTCTGTGCCAAACATACAGAAATGGTGAAGACCAAACTGGATGTGAAATAACAAAAGATTTGTATCAAATACAAATAAACATTTCAATAAACTTAGAGTCAGAGACAGTAGAAGAGATTTAACAACCACATGTTTAATTTAAATCACTGATAGAAATAGTCAGTGTCCTCTTTTCATAAACCACTTGGATTTTATTTGTACTCAAAAGCAATGGTAAATGTCAAATGACTACTAGACCATCCTTCTGAATACAAGAAAATATCATGCTGTTTAACTCTGTAAACACAAAAAATGTTTTTAGAAAAACAAAGATAAAGAACAGCATCTTAGTCATACACATCAGCTGAAGAACCACAAAATGCTAAAAGATATCAAGAGCATAACTCTAACATCCTTCAATTATTACATATTTTTAAATTTTGAACTTCAATAGAAAGTTTACAGAGAAGAGCTTTTAACGTCCAAGATATATCTTATATCTAAAGAGCTATCAAAGTTTATCTTCATGTAAGCAATCCTATTCAAACCAGCAGCATTAAACACAGATCCTTTTCATATTTGCAATGTATAAAATAACATCAAAAGTTTCTATTATATTTTTGTTATGAAAGAAAATAAGTATATTACTTTTAAAATGACTAAGAATTATACACAAGTGTTAGTTATGTGTGATTCCCAACTATGAAATCGAAAATTGACACATCAGCCACCACTTGCTTTTTCTTCTTTGTCATCACCTGGTTTTTAAAGCAGCAACGATGGAAAAATACATCCGTTGGCAAAGCGGAAGAAAAGTCATACAGATGGTCTACATTTAATAGGAATACTAATACTATGACCTTGCACGAAACAAAAAGATGTTGAAAGGATTAAAAGATAACACATGTAAAGTGCCTATCAATTACCTGGGCAATAAAGGTTACTTTCTTCCCCTCTATCCTTACAAGGCCCACTATTATCTCACTCATTAAGTCTTCTGTCACCTCAAGAGAGCACCTTTGAGAACAGGAGGGACTCACTGCCCTAGAGTCTGAGACACAGTACCATGTATTTAGTAGGGGGTTAATAAATGCTCCCTGATTTACTAGAGGATAAGAATAATGAACAAATGTAAAACATGCTAATTGATAGGCTAAATGCATTAGTGCATTCCAGTGCCCTCTATATGAAAGGTGACTAACCCATCTCAGCTAAGTGCTGAAATTATAATTAAGTCTGATGGGAAGTCCTAGATTTATACCAATATAATTACAAATATTACTTAGCTTAGTGATAGAGTATGGCAAGAACAATGAGATGAGTAATTTAGATGATACTGCAAAGTGGGTTTTAATGTTTGAAACTTCTATTACAGTACACAGGATAAGTCCAAGTAGTGTAATTAAAACCTAAAAGAGTCTGATTTTTAAACTCTACTGCTCAGCCTCATTAAAATGCATGTTTTCTCAATTAATCCAAACTCTTCCATTAAAAACATAAAAATACACTTTCATTCCTTGCAAATCAATCTCTACAGTATATATATTTAGGATCAAATATCAAATAACCATCACAGTTAAATAGGAAAAAATTATTGAAATAGCAAGAGCTTTGAATACATAGAGCCTAACAAAGGGAAGGCAAAGTGAGGGTTGCCCACGTTCTCATCTGTAAATACTCACTTATGACTAAGCATTTGAAGAGCTAGAAGATTAGAAATCCCTAACTATCTCTATGTAAATGATATAAACCTAAGCAAAATGTTTATTTCTTAGAAGAAAACCTTCTAATCATATATGGACTGCTTCTTATTTAACCCTGTATTCTTTAATTACTTATTTTTCTACATGTGTCAAGTACACAGAAAACTGTTGTGTAATAAGAGGCAATCATTTTCATTATCATTTTGTTGGAGAAACAGTTTTTTCCTTTTAATTCAATACATTATTAAGCAGTTAATCTCAATATTAAACTAATGCAAAACACCACAGGATAATGTTTATTTATGTACTTTATCTTATTAGATGTAAGGAAAAATATTAAAAGATTATTTCAAGTTGTCATATAATCAACTTAAAAGAATGCTGATTATAGGAAAGAATTTTATTCTTTAATTTTTATCATCTCTCTGTAGATTTTGTAGATGTACTTTATATGACTATTACTCAAAACCAATAAACACCTTTTATAAATGATGACCATGTGACTAGATTAGAAAGTTTTACTAAGAAAGAGTCAAGTCAAAGGCTATCATAAGGGTCATGTGGGGTAAGTTAAGAAAATGTCACTAGAACTTAACCATAATTGGAGAAAATGGAGTCCATGTAACTTTCATTTTAAGTACAAAAGGAAATTAAGAAAGGAGGGGGAAAGTATTTTAAATTTAAAGCATCATATGACACAAACTTAACAAATCATTGCTCCTATTTATGAAAAAGTTTTTAAATCTACATAGGTTCTAATTTTAGCTAAAATAGTACTTTCTATTTCAAAAGCAAAATATTTTAGGAGCTTGAGTTCAAAAAAACACATTTATCTCTAAAAGTCACTGGGCAAGCATCTTGTCTCATGCCTGTATTTCAGAACCCACCTCCATTAATAAACAGTAACGGAACAGTGCTACTCTGTGCTCATTTTCATTAAAAAGAAGTCTATTCTCAAGGGTTCTTTCATCTTTTTTTCTTTCACGCAATATTTCAAAGAAAAATGGGTGCACCACTGTTTATAAGAAGAAAACTACACATCTTACACATTTTTACATTATATGCTAAACTGTCCATCACATGACTTCCATTTCTAAAACAAACTACATTAATACAAAGAACAAAATATCATCCTTTAGAAGGGATCTTAATGCATCATCATGTTTGAAACAGTCTCTCAGAATCATTTTCCTTGACAAGTGGACAGCAAATCAAACACAAAGTTGCAAAAATATTAAAGTGACAAATAAGCAACATACCTGGATGGGTGGCAAAGAAAAACTCGACAGACTGCTATTGTTATTACTGTTCAGGCAAACATTTGAATCAAAGCACATAAAACCTTGTCAAAAATGTGAACAATGGATGCATGAAAAGTATACAGCTAGATGGTTTTCAGATCTTAAACATATCTATTTTAAAAGGCATGGCTACGTTAAATTTTCCTTAAAATTGGCATGCCTTATCATAATGATAATTAGTATTTGTCAATGGAATACACATTTCCCTCTGGAAAAGTGTTTATAAGATGTTATAATGGTTACCTGTCATTTATGATCCAGTTCAGACAGAGATTGAGAGAGCTAAGATTTTTGCACCTCTTGACAATTTCCATCACGGTTTCATTATCCAGTTCAGTGATATGACGTAGGTCCAAGCTGGAAAGATTTCGTAGCTAATGAAATAAATAAAATGAAAGATGAGAAAGGTAAATGCTACATTCATTCTCAAAAATTATATGGATTAGTAAAAAGTAGAGTATCAACATATAATATTCAAAATAGATGATAGTCCAAGTAAACTCATTCATATAATATTTTACATACTAAATTGGAAATGAATGCAGACACCTATGGTAAACATATGAATGGCAATAAATATTAAAATCAAACAGATTTTATTTAACAGATTTTTATTTAACAGATGTTTCATGAAAGTCATAAGTTAGTAACCTCATAGGCTGGGGAGCTGTTAAACATATTACATTAAGTAACTGCGTTTGACAAGATTATGCTAACATTGTTTGAGGGGGAGGAGCAAAATGGTAGAGGAGTAGGAGACTATAATACCATCATGGCCCAGGAATTCAGCTAGATAGTTACCAAACCATCCTGAACACCTACAAACTCAACAGGAGATAGAAGAGAAGAAGAGCAGCAATTCTAGGAACAGAAAATAACTACTTTCTGAAAGGTAGAACATGCAGAGAAGTGAATCCGAAGCGATGGGAAGATAGACCGCGGGGGAAAGTGTTGGCTCCTGGCAAGTGAAAGAGCAGTGAAGCACAAAATTGAAACTTTTAGAAGTCGGCTCCACTGAGGGTCGTTGCTCCAGAGACTAAGCAGGGGGTGGAGCCCTGGACAGTATTGTCTCAGGACCCACAGGGACACAAAAGGACCAGGGATGTCTGAGTGTGGCAGAGCTCCCAAATATCGGAGCAGGGAAGCTGGTTGCAGAGACAGAGCTGAGGAGTGGGGTCTCAGCTCGGGTTACTACCTTAAACCATGATCCGAGGCACAGTTGGGCCACTGCTTTATGAGCAGGGACTCCACAAGTGGCAAATCTGGAGAGACCCATCCTTCCTCCTCCAGGAGGAACAGTGCAGGAGCATGTTGCAGGAATCTTCTGGGTTTGGAGACTCCAAACTTTGGGGACGAGGGCCAGAAATAGAAACGCTCAGTCACAGGCTGGGTTAGCGTGAGAGTGTGACCAAAGATAAGTGAGACAGGAGGGATCAACTCTTTTTCTCTGAGGATGCACTGAGGAGTGGGACCCTGAGGTCTCAGCTCCTCTGGGCTGGAGATTGGGAGGCTGCCATTTTCATCCCTGTTGTACAAAGGTCAATGGAAAGCGTTCAGGGAACAAAAGCTCCCAAGACCAAAAACGAGCAGATTACGTAGCCTTGATCCTGGAAACGGCAGTGCAATTCTGCCTCAGACAGGACATTTGAGAATCACTGCAACAGACCCCTCCCTGAGATCAGTAAGAACATCCAGCTAAGACCAAGATCACTGATCAATGAGAACTGCAGAACTCCAGAGCTAGGGGAAAGCAACATAGAATTCATGGCTTTTTCCCCATGATTCTTAAGTCATTCAAAGTTAAATTTTTTAATTTTATATTTTTCTTATTCTGTTTTTTAAAATTTTTCCTCTTTCCTGTTTTAACAGTTTTTAACTATTCAATTTTATCAATACCTTTTTAAAAATCTTTTTAAATTTTCATTGTTAGAGTCCTATTTTATCCCTTCATTGTATTTAACCTATTTTTTTGTGTATATATAGGTTTTTTTTCTTTAAAATTTTGAGATACAATTTCTTCTAATAGATCAAAATATACTCTAAATTTAGTGCATGGCTTTGTTCTAGTCTCCAGCTTGATCACATTCTTTCCTCTTTTTTTTTTTCTTTCTTCAACCAACTTCTTATCTTATCAATTCCTCTTTTAGAATCTTTCTTACTTTTATTTTTGTATATACATACCTTTTTCTTTTTTTAAAGTTTTGGGAGGTAGTTTCTTCTAATAGACCAAAATACACCCAAAATCAAGAGTGTGGCTCTCTTCTACTCACCAGTCTAATACATATATATATATATATACACACACACATATATTTTTCTTTTCTTTTCTTTTCTTCACCCTTTCTTCTCCCCCCAGTTTCAGGTCTCTTCTGATTTGGTTAGTGTATATTTCCCTGGGGTTGTTTCTACCCTTTTAGTATTTTGTTCTCTCATTCATCTGTTCCTATCAAGATAAGATAACAGGTGGAAAGACTCAGCACAAAAAGAACAAGAGGCAGTACCATTGCCTGGGGACCTAATCAACATGAACATTAGTCATATGTCAGAACTAGAGTTCAGAATGACAATTATCAAGGTGCTAGCTAGGCTTGAAAAAATCATGGAAGATATTAGAGAATCCCTTTCCAGAGAAATAAAATCCCTTTCTGGAGGAATAAAAGAACTGAAATCTAACCCAGTTGAAATCAAAAAAGCTATTAATGAGGTGCAATCAAAAATGGAGGCTCTTACTGCTAGTATATAGGAGGCAGAAGAGAGAATTAGTGATATAGAAGATCAAATGATGGAGAATAAAGAAGTTGAGCGAAAGAGAGACAAACAACTACTGGAACATGAGGGGAGAATTCAAGAGATAAGTGATACTAAAAGACAAAACAATATTAGAATAATCGGGATCCCAGAAGAAGAAGAAAGAAAGATAGGGACAGAAGATATATTGGAGCAAATTATAATAGAGAATTTCCCTCATATGGAAAAGGGAACAACCATCAAAATCCAGGAGGCACAGAGACCCCCCCCCCCCCAAATCAATAAAAATAGGTCCATACCTAACAGTAAAACTTAAAAGTCTTAGTGACACAGAGAAAATCCTGAAAGCAGCTTGGACAAGAGGTCTGTAACATACAATGGTAGAAATAGTAGGTTGGTAGCATATCTATACAGAGGCCTGGCAGGACAGAAAGGACTGGAATGATATATTCAGAGCACCAAATGAGAAAAATATGCAGCCAAGAATACTATATCCAGCTAGGCTGTCACTGAAAATAGAAGGAGAGATAAAAAGCTTTCAGGACAAACAAAAATTAAAAGAATTTGCAACCAACAAACCAACTCTATAGGAAATATTGAAAGGGGTCCTCTAAGCAAAGAGAGAGCCTAAAAGTAACAGACCAGAAAGGAACATAAACAATATACAGTAACAGTCATCTTACAGGCAATACAATGGCACTAAATTCATATACTTCAATAGTTATCCTGAATGTAAACGGGCTAAATGCCCTAGTCAAAAGACACAGGGTATCAGAATGGATAAAAAGACAAGACCCATCCATATGCTGTCTACAAAAAACTCATTTTAGACCCAAGGACATTTCCAGATTGAGTGAGGAGGTGGAAAACAATTCACCATGCTAATGGACATTAAAAGAAAGCTGGGGTAGCAATTCTTATAACTGATAAATTAGGTTTTAAGCCAAAGACTATAATAAGAGATGAGGAAGGACACTATATCATACTTAAAGGGTCTGTCCAACAAGAATAGCTAACAATTATAAATAACTATGCCCCTAACATGGGAGCAGCCAATTATACAAACCAATTATATAAAATCAAAGAAACACATCAATAACAATACGATAATAGTAGGACTTTAACACCCCTCCTTACTGAAATGGACAGATCATCCAAGCAAAAGGAAATATAGGCTTTAAGTGACACACTGGACCCCATGGATATCACAGATACATTCAGAATATTCCATCATAAAGCAACAAAATACACATTCTTCTCTAGTGCATAGGGAACGTCCTCGAGAATAGATTACATCCTAGGTCACATATCAGGTCTCAACTGCTACCAAAACACTGGGATCATCCCTGCATATTTTCAGACCACAATACTCTGAAACTAGAAGTCGATCACAGAGGAAAGTTGGAAAGAACTCATAAACATGGAGGCTAAAGAGCATCCTACTAAAGAATGAATGGGTCAACCAGGAAATTAAAGAAGCATTGAAAAAAATGCATGGAAACAAATGAAAATGAAAACACAACTGTTCAAAATCTTTGGGACAAAGCAAAGGCAATCCTGAGAGGAAGGTATATAGCAATATAAGCCTTTCTCAAGAAACAAGAAAAGGCTCAAGTACACAACCTAACCCTACACCTAAAGGAGCTGGAGAAAGAACAGCAAAGAAAGCCTAAATCCAGTAGGAGAAGAGAAATAATAAAGATCAGAGCAGAAATCAATGCAATAGAAACCAAAAGAACAGTAGAACAGATCAATGAAACTAGGAGCTGGTTCTCTGAAAGAATTAATAAGACTGATAATGATAAATCCCTGGCCAGACTTACCAAAAAGAAAAGAGACAGGACCCAAATTAATAAAATCAGGAATGAAAGAGGAGAGATCACGACCAACACCAAAGTAATACAAACAATTACAAAAACATTATAAGCAACTATATGCCAGCAAATTTGACAATCTGGAAGAAATAGATGCATTCCTGGAGACATATAAACAACCAATACTAAACCATGAAGAAATAGAAAACCTGAACAGACCCAGAATCAGTAAGAAGATTGAGGCAGTCATCAAAAATCTCCCAACAAATAAGAACCCAGGGCCAGATGGCTTCCCAGGGGAATTCTACCAAACATTTAAAGAAGAATTAGTTCCTATTCTCCTGAAACTGTTTCAAAAAATAGAAATGGAAGGGAAACTTCCAAACTCATTTGATGAGGCCAACATTAAACTGATCCCAAAACCAGACAGAGACCCCATCAAAAAGGAGAATTACAGACCAATATCCTGAATGAACACAGATGCAAAAATTCTCCCCAAAATACTAGCCAATAAGATCCAACAGTACATTAAAATGATTATTCACCACGACCAAGTTGGATTTATTCCTAGGCTGCAAGGGTGGTTCAACATCCGCAAATCAATCAATGTGATACAATACATTAATAAAAGAAAGAACAAGAATCGTATGATACTCTCAATGGATGCTGAAAAAGTATTTGATAAAGTACAGCATCCTTTCTTGATCAAAACTCTTCACAGTGTAGGGATACAGTGTACTTACCTCAATATCATCAAAGTCTTCTATGAAAAACCAACAGCGAATATCATTCTCAGTGGGGGAAAACTGAGAGCTTTTCCCCTAATGTCAGGAACATGGCAGGGATGTCCACTATCCCTGCTGCTATTCAACATAGTACTAGAAGTCCTACCCTCAGCAATCAGACAACAAAAAGAAATAAAAGACATCCGAATGGGCAAAGAAGGAGTCGAACTCTCAATCTTTGCAGATGATATGATACTTCATGTGGAAAACCCAAAAGGCTCCACTCCAAAACTGCTAGAATTCATACAAGATGTAACATCAATGCACAGAAATCAGTTTCATATCTATACACCAACAACAAGACAGAAGAAAGAGAAATAAAGGAGTTGATCCCATTTACAATTGCACACAAAACCATAAGATCCATAGGAATAAACCTAACCAAAGTGGTAAAGAATCTGTATTCAGAAAACTATAAAGTACTCATGAAAGAAACTGAGGAAGACACAAAGAAATGGAAAAACGTTCCATGCTCATGGATTGGAAGAACAAATATTGTGAAAATGTCTATGCTACCAAAAGCAATCTACACATTTAATGTAATCCCTATCAAAACACCATCAATTTTTTTTCACAGAGCTAGAACAAATAATCCTAAATTTATATAGAACCAGAAAAGACCCCAAAGAGCCAGAGGAATGTTGAAAAAGAAAACCAAAGTTGGTGGCATCACAATTCCAGACTTCAAGCTCTATTACAAAGCTGTCATCATCAAGATAGTATGGTACTGGCACAAAAATAGACACATAGATCAATGGAACAGAATAGAGAGGCCAGAAATGGACCCTCAACTCTATGGTTAACTAATCTTCATCAAAGTAGGAAAGAATGTCCAATGGAAAAATGTCAGTCTCTTAAACAAATAGTGCTGGGAAAATTGGACAACCACATGCAGAAGAATGAAACTGGACCATTTCCTTACACAACACACAAAAACAGACTCAAAATGGTTGAAAGACCTCAATGTGAGACAGGAATCCATCCAAATCCTTGAGGAGAACATAGGAAGCAACCTCTTCGACCTCAGCCTAGCAACTTCCTTCCTACAAACATCACCAAAGGCAAGGAAAGCGAGGGAAAACATGAACTATTGGGACTTCACCAAGATCAAAAGCTTTTGCACAGCAAAGGAAACAGTCAACAAAACCAAAAGACTACAGACAGAATGGGAGAAGATATTTGCAAATGACACATCAGATAAAAGGCTAGAATCCAAAATCTATAAAGAACTTATCAAATTCAACACCCAAAGAATAAATAATCCAATCAAGAAATGGGCAGAAGACATGAACAGGTATTTCTGCAAAGACATTCAAGATGGCAACAGACATGAAAAAGTGCTCATCACTCGGCATTAGGGAAATACAAATCAAAACCACAGTGAGATACCAACTTACACCAGTCAGAATGGTTAAAATTAACAAGTGAGAAGGATGTTGGCAAGGATGCAGAAAAAGTGAACACTCTTACACTGTTGTTGGGAATGCAAGCTCGTGCAGCCACTGTGGAAAACAGTATGGAGGTTCCTCAAAAAGTTGAAAACAGAGCTACCCTACGACCCAGGAACCGCACTACTGGGTATTTACCCTAGAGATACAAATGTAGTGATCCGAAGTGCACCCGAATGTTTATAGCAGCAATGTCCACAATAGGCAAACTATGGAAAGAACCCAAATGTCCATCAACAAATGATGGATAAAGAAGATGTGGTGTATATATATACAATATACTATACAGCCATCAAAGAAATGCAATCTTGCCATCTGCAATGACGTGGAATGGAACTAGAGGGTATTATGCTGAGCGAAGTAAGTCAATCAGAGAAAGACAATTATATGATCTCTCTGATATGAGGAATTTGAGAGGCAGGGTCGGGGGCTGTGAGGGGTAGGGAGGGAAAAAATGAAATAAAGTGGGACCAGGAGGGAGACAAACCATAAGAGACTCTTAATCTCACAAAACAAACTGAGGGTTGCTGGGGGATAGGGGGCGTAGGGATAGTGTGGCTGGGTTATGGACATTGGGGAGGGTATGTGCTATGGCGAATGCTGTGAAGTGTGTAAGTCTGATGATTCACAGACCTATACCCCTGGGGCAAATAATACATTATATGTTAATAAAAAAAAATTCACTAGTAGTCTTGGGTTATACAAATCACAGAGGATCTGAATAAACAAAGACTTACAACCGAGATTTCCTGAATGCTTCACTCCAATTTTTAAACATTTAGTAAGGTATTTTAAAAGAAACCCAAGTCAGAATGTAGACTGAGCCTCATGGTGGGTATTATGGAGGGTACATATTGCATGGAGCACTGGGTGTGGTGCATAAACAAAGAACTGAAAAAATTTTTTTAATTTAATTTAAAAAAAAGAACGTAGACTGTAGAGAATCAACTTTCAGGTTAATTCTTCTTTTATTGAGAAAAAATATTACTTATAACCAATTCAGGTTAAAGACTAAAATTAGTCAATGACTGGTATGGCCATGTATGTAGTTAAGTATAAAATGAGACACTAAAATGTTACCTAGGAAACAGAGTCTTGAAGGATTATAAAAAGACCTCAAATGACTTCCAAGTTCTCTTAAGACTCTGGAAAAGTCAGGGGGCCTGGGTGGCTCAGTGGGTTAAGCCTCTGCCTTCAGCTCAGGTCATGATCTCAAGGTCCTGGGATCGAGCTCTTTGCTCATCAGGGAGCCGGCTTCCCCTCTCTCTCTCTGCCTGCCTCTGTGCCTACTTGTGATCTCTTTCTGTCAAATAAATAAAATCTTTAAAAAATGAAAAAAAAAGACTCTGGAAAAGTAAAAAATTAAACAAAATCCTCAATTGTGCAGATTGACTATGGTGGATGAACCAACATAAGAGAACTCACAGGACCTTGGCAAAGGCAGCAGGGATGTTCCACCATTTCAGGCTAACAAGGATAACTTAGGTGAAGCTAGTTGGAGGTGATAATTCTCAAAAAGAGTAAAAACTTCTGCACAGTTAAACATGTTCCAATGCCAACCAGTCCTAAAATCACTTTTTGCCAGCCCTGTAGATGCTGGTTTTATTGGGATTGGGTTTTGAAGCAATCAGTTGTAATCTGCAAGGAGTGAAGTCAAGGGTTAAAACAGGCTGCCTTGCTGATGACAGGGTTACTGGGCCTGTAGATCAGCACCGCACACTTATCTGCCAAATACCTGTCAGCTGCCAAGATAGAGATCATGGGAGAGAGAAGAGGCACCGGGAGAAAGAAGGGTCCGAGAAAGGCAGTTTCTCTTGGAGAGTGTCTCTTATTAAGGACAGGGAGCGAGACACAAGTAATAAAGGAAGGGAGTTGTAGCACAGGTCTTGTACGGGAAAAACAGGAAAAAAAAGGAAGAAATTAAGACTGCTGGGAACAGAAAAGAAAGGAGCAAAGAGGGAATTTCTGTCCCTGAGCACAGGACGGTTTCTCCACCTTGACAGGGTCTGATATCTACATTTAGAGAACCTGGTTTGACACGGGAGATAATGAAGGGCACCCCTTCAACTCGTCACCTCAGTCTGAACCTTGGCTTTATTAAGGCTTGCACTCAAGTACAGAAATGGTAATAAGAACTAGATAAGCCAAATTTAGGACACTGGGCAAAACTTTCTCACCACCTCAAAGAACCAAGAACCCCAGGGTAGAACTTAGAGCTTTTAAACAGCCTGAGATCATGGCACAGACAGTAAAAATTTCTAATTCTAACCATGAGAAAAGGACCCTAGGGTCTTGGATGCTGTCACATCCACAGTAGCTACTATGTTAATTTTCTGACACCTTCTCTACGTATTCCTTCCAACCACTGCCTTCTTAATCACACTGGGCTGCTGTCTCTTTGCATTATTTCCAAACTCAAGGTCTGTTTCACTCTGCCATTCTCCTACGAGATCCGACATCTTTTGCCATTTTATTCACATCCTGTTTTGCTTTCTAGCACACTTTACTGCACTGCTTCTCAGAGCTGTCCCTTCTAACTCTGCCTTGGCACATTACCAGCCAGATTAATCTTCCTTAAATAACTTTGACCATGTCTCTCACCTTCTCTGAAACTTTTAGGAAACAAAAATATTTCAATTGCAAAAAAAGAATCCCAGAACTTGCCTATCAAAGTCCTTCACTGTCTACCACTGCCATTTCCTGAAATCTGTTCAGCTAGCTGAAATCTCTTTCCCTGAATTCTGAGAGGTTTTTCTCAATGTACTCAAAGAGCTGTGCTCATTACTTTAAAAAGTGGTCTCGCTTCACTCTTTTTACTCAGATAACTTGGAAGTGTGTTTTCTTCTCTCCCTGCCATTTATTCAACTGCCTGCTTCCTACTCCAACTTCCCCTCAAAGCCTTCTCGATTACTTTGGAGAGAGGGAAAATTTAGTGAGTCTTGGAAATACAATATACTTGCCTAACACAAATTATTAACCAGACAGTCCCCAAAGTAACCGTGACTTTTAGACAGGATTCATCAATTGGCAGCAACTGCCAAGGGACCAGAACAACCTTCCCTTCTTACTGCAAGTATGTGGATGTCTCCTCTTTGTCAATTCCTTCACCTTCCCCTTCCTGTCCCCTCCCCTTTCCCAACCAGCCCTTCCCAGGCTGTGCTATTCAGGACCAAGCTCTCATCCCAAACACTTGACATCCAACCTTAATACTTGAGCTGGTCCGAATCTAGATAATTGTGAATTTTCATTCATTCAACCACACTTACTTAAATGTCTCCTAAGCACCTGACTCTAACTTGACTATACATTTTGAATCATGTGGGGAACTTTTTAAAAAATACTGATAAACAGGCCCCATCCTTAGACATTCTGATTCATTGGCTTGGGTAAGGCCAGTTGTTAAGTATTTCCAAAAAAGTTACCCAGCTGATCCCCAGACTAAATTGGGAACCACTTCTCTAATGTACAGCTACTGGTATTTAAACCCTGAAAGTGTAAAAATAATTTGTAAAGCTCAGCCTTTCCCATCACTCAAAAAAGAATGCAGAAGATATTATTCATATGATCAATAACTACTTACTGGGCAACCATTATGTACCAGAGGCTATTCTAGCTTGTTAAAAATACAGCAGTGAATGAAACAGACAAAACCCCCTGTCCATGGGGTGCTTATACTCCTAGTTGGAAACAGGTGAAGGGAACAATAAATAAAATACATAAACAAATTATACAGTATGTTTTTTTGTTGTTGTTGTTGTTTTTTATTTATTTATTTGACAGAGAGAAATTACAACTAGACAGAGAGGCAGGCAGAGAGAGAGGAGGAAGCAGGCTCCCTGAAGAGCAGAGAGCCCGATGCGGGGCTCGATCCCAGGACCCTGGGATCATGACCTGAGCTGAAGGCAGAGGCTTTAACCCACTGAGCCACTCAGGTGCCCCAAATTATACAGTATGTTAAAAGTGCTAAGGACTATAGAGAAAAAATAAAGCAAGGCAAGACAGATGGAAAACGGTGGAGAGAAAGCAGATGGGATGCAATTTAAATAGGCAGTCAAGGGGCACTTGGGTGGCTCAGTCAGTTAAGCATCTGCCTTCGGCTCGGCTTATGATCTCAGGGTCCTGGGATTGAGCCCCATGTCAGGCTCCCTGCGCAGCGGGGAGACCGCTTCTCCCTCTGTCTGCCTCTCCCTCTGGCTTATGCCCATGCGCTCGCGTGCGCGCGCTCTCTCTCCCTCTCTCTCTCTCTCGCTTATGCACTCTCTCTCTCTCAAGTAAATAAATATCTTTTTAAAAATGATCTCATTGAAAAGATGATCACAGAGCACAGATCTGAAGGAGGTGAGGGAGCACATAAAACATGGAGATGTCTGGGGCAAGACTTAGTGAAAAGGCCCTGGGATGGGAATAGGCGGAGCATTCTGGAGGATTAGTGAGGAGTCAGGGGTGCTGTGGCAGAGTGAACAGAAAGAAAACTAATAGGAGACGCAGTCAAAGAGGTGAGTGAAGAAGGACAGACTATATGAAACCGTGTAGGACAAAGTAAGGACTTTAGCTTTTGCTCTGAGGAATTTGAGAAGGCACTGGAGGGGTCCGTGCAGGAGTATAACATAATCTAACATATTTTTTTTTTTAAAGATTTATTTATTTGACAGATAGAGATTACAAGTAGGCAGAGAGGCAGGCAGAGAGAGAGGAGGAAGCAGGCTCCCAGCTAAGCAGAGAGCCCGATGCGGGGCTCGATCCCAGCACCCCGGGACCATGACCTGAGCTGAAGGCAGAGGCTTTAACCCGCTGAGCCACCCAGGCGCCCCTAATCTAACATATTTTTTAAAGATCCTCTAGCTTCTTTGTGAGTCTAGAATGGGAGCAAAGGTGGAAACAGAGAGAGGCTACGCTGAATTAATCCAGTCAATCGATATTGGTGACTTGGACCACAGTGATACAGCAGGAGGTGGTATGAAGATCCAATTTTGGATATATTTTAAAGTAGAATCAACAATATTTTTGACAAATATATCACGGAGCATGAGAGAAAAAGAAGACTCAAGGGTGATGATAAGGTTTTCAGTTTGAACTCCTGTAAGGTATTATTCCAATGACTAACATGGTCTGGTAGCAAGTAGGAAAAGAGTTTGGTTTTGAATGTGTTATGTCTGCAATGCCCATTAGATAGCCAAGAAAAGATGTCCAGTAAACTTGGAAGTCATCAGCATACAAATGGCATTTATACTTTTAAATTCAACATATAAAAGTATTAATTGTATATAAATATGCTAAATCCTTTTTATATATAAATTATATATACTTATATTCAATTATATATTTTATAAATACAAAAGAAAAATTTGTAAAAATATTTAATTATTTATAAATTATATAATTTACTTATAAATTATATATAAATATGTTGAATTCTTTAGGTACAATGATAGCAGCCTTCTAATTTGTGGTGAGTAAATAAAATAAATTAACTGATTAAATTAAAAGGCAGTCAAACATACCTATAGTAATAAAATATAATAACATAGTGAGCTAGTCTGATTCTAAAAGGATTTAAAAACGCATCAACAGCAATAGTAGCCTGAGCCACCTGGGGCAGTTACAGGCTGGCTTCATTCCCTATCAAAGCATAATTCAGCCTTAATGGCTCCCATAATGGCTCTGTACAACTGCCTGGGATGCCCACAGTCAGAGTAAGGGACTGCCCTCTGTACACCCACTATTGTTGCTCGCTCTCCTACCACAGCCTAGAAAAACATCAGTTAGAGACTGTTCTTCCCACTAGAGTCAAAAGCAAGCTACTAGAGGTCAGGTTCGTGGCTATTCACCTTTGTGTCACTAGTATCTAACACAGTCCTAGATGTATCACTCATTTATTAACTGCTTATTGTTGAATGAACAAACTTGAAATCAGGACCAAAACTTTAAAGATAACTTCATTGATTTAAGTTTCCATTGATCAGGTGTTTGTCCCTCTAAGCATATCAAATGCAGGATCTATAGTTCTAAAACTCCATGTTTTTAAAAGTGATATATTTGAACATAGATTTCACAATATGTGAGGATTAAATAATAAAAAACAATGGTCTCATTCCACACAATTAAAGTTCATTTTAGAACAAGAAGCATAATCAGTTCACTATATGTTGGTTTTTAAAATAAAGAACAAGTTTTTTAAAAAGCGTCTATAAATTGTCAGCATTTTGATGTCTGTGGCAAGAATTCTGAATAGTTCACCAAAATTTTAATCACTGTCTTCTGCAGCAGGAATGTGAATTTGTTAATTGGATTTCTGCGTGTTAGTGTATCAATTCAGAATGGATGCTCCGCACCTCCTCTCTCACTCTGGCAGGCAGCAGTCTCTAATTGACTTCTTCCCAGGACTTTCCTTTCCACCAAATCCCTTCCTTTTTTCCACAGAAGACTTTGGGAGCACCGAACAAACTACAAACAGCACTTAAAGTTAGCAGCACGTAGTGCTGTCACTTTTTTACCCAGCAGGAGCTAAGAGACAGAACTTCTCCTCAATTAAAAAAATAAAATGTTCACACTGTTTCACTTAAATAAGAAAAAAAATCAAAGCTTAAAGAAAACAAGGGCAAATTAAGTCAAATGTGAATGCAAGCCAGAAGAGATTATTTCATCTCATTGGACTGGCTGTGTAATTCTCTTTCATTTCCTCATACCAAGGTCAGAGATCTGTTACAAAAAAAGACAGCTCATGGAATTCTGAACCGATTTCAGTCACCAGCATCATATAGCACACTTCAGTGCGTCAAAAGTTTTGGAAGTGCATTCCAAATAAAAGTTTCACAACCTAATTTTTTAAAGTTGTAAAATAAATGAAACTTAACCCAGGACAAACTGAACATTAGCACAGGGCAAAAGCTTATCATATCTAAACCAAATGACCTGTACACTGACCTCTTGATCATATACTATGAAGGCAAAAATACCACATTATTCCATTCTTTATTTTTAATTGTGTGCAGCTGGAATACAAAGAAAAGACATTCATGCTTTTTAATTAAAAATATTCTGACATATTTTTATTTTCTGGAGTTCCAGAAATATTACAGAAATGTTGTACCTACTCTCTAAAATAAAATATCTAGGGGCGCCTGGGTGGCCCAGTGGTTTATGTCTCTGCCTTCGGCTCGGGTCGTGATCTCAGGGTCCTGGGATCGAGCCCTGCATCGGGGGTCTCTGCTCAGTGGGGAGCCTGTTTCTCCCTCTCTCTCTGCCTGCCTCTCTGCCTACTTGTGACCTCTCTCTCTGTCAAATAAATAAATAATATTTTTTAAATAAATAAATAAATATCTATTTTTTTTCTTTCTTCCTGGTTTAGAATATGCAACTGGGACTCACCTTCACACTGAAAATCTCTTAGCCTGCCTTACACTCTCATGTCTAGGCCTCAGCTAAAAGCCACAGCTCAGAGTAAAAAAGTACCTAAACCTTAATTTCAGAAATGATTCTTCCTATTCTGTGACCAGGTACTATTTCAGGGAGTGTGAACCAAAAACCCTGGAGCACAGAATAACCACCAGCTGAGCCACTTTGGACCTTCCATACCACCGGAAAAAGATTTCCTGACACACGAGGAACACCATGTGGCCTCTGTCAGTAGGTACCTGCAGCTTCTCTCTCTGGTTTGCCCTATAGGTCTGTAGCACCCTGAGTCACCAAGGAGGAAAAGGCTAACCTAGGCACCCATCAGCAGCTTTCTCTCCTCTCTACCTCTAAGCCATTTTTATGAGAAGCAATATTCCAAAACATATATATAACTCTTCTTTCTACTGTCCTCCTTCTAGTCCCCCCCCCAAAAAAACCCAAAATATTTCTAGTTGGAAGACACATATGATACTAACAATCTAAAAATTAATCAATCACTACTAGTGAGAAAGGAGTCACAGAATCCAACCTAAATCAAGAAATAAGATTGGGAAAAAGTACTATTTCTTCATTTCTGGCATTGTACTTGATTTAATTGTTCATAGCATTATCCAGGTGCCCCAACCACCTATGATTATGAAAGAATGAACACTTTTCCAGGTAAGAAAAATCTCAGTAGACTCAAACTTTTTAAAGGGCATGTAGGATGTATACTCAAAATCCAAGTCAGGAACTCTCCAAACACTAAATCAGATTTCAATTGTTTTATCTTTGTTCTGTAAGAACCATTCCAAGAAGCAACAGCATTTGGTTTAAAATATATTTAAATTTGGAATTAGTAAGTTTTAGTTCCTGACTCTGCTAATCACACTCAAGAATTAAAAGTGAACGATCTAAATTCTAGGTTATTATCTATGCTACAGGCAGTGTATCAGTTATCAATAAGAAATGGTAATCAGAAAGAAGCCTTTAGGAAATTTTCTCTGATACTAAATAATATAGATCATGAAATTACATTATCATTAAAACAGATAATACAATTATCTGTTTTAACAGATAATTTTAAAACAGATAATACAATAAAACAGATAATACAAAAATAATATCATTAAAACAGAAAATACAAATTTTTCCAAAATAAACTGCAAAAATCTTGTAACTTTGATTTATACACCGAAGTACTACTTTCTGATACAAAGAACTATATACATCTGTAATTCTACCCTCTCAATCTATTTTGCCCACCTACGAGTAGAAAGCTTCAACCAAGTGAGATGAATTTAAAACAATAGCTGGGGGGGCGCCTGGGTGGCTCAGTGGGTTAAGCCTCTGCTTTCGGCTCAGGTCATGATCCCAGGGTCCCGGGATGGAGCCCCGCATCTGGCTCCCTGCTGAGCAGAGAGCCTGCTTCCTGCTTCCTTTGCTTCCTGCCTCTCTGCCTACTTGCAATCTCTGTCAAATAAATAAATAAAATCTTTCGGGGCGCCTGGGTAGCTCAGTGGATTAAGCCTCTGCCTTTGGCTCAGGTCATGATCTCAGGGTCCTGGGATCAAGCCCCACATCGGGCTCTCTGCTTGGCTGGGGGCCTGCTTCCTCCTCTCTCTCTCTCTGCCTGCCTCTCTGCCTACTCGTGATCTCTGTCTGTCAAATGAACAAATAAAATCTTAAAAAAATAATAATAATAAATAAATAAATAAATAAAATCTTTAAAAAAAAATAGCTGGTGTACATCTAACATGTAATTTTAAATATCAAATATGATTGACCCTAATAATATGTACCGAGTCACTTATACCTTCTGATATCAATGAAAAAAGCATGACCAAGATTTTTGAAAATTAAAAAATAAACAAGTAGACATGATAGCACGCTATTTTTAATCAGTCAAAACCATCTAAGATATAACTTAAACTAACTAGTAACTGATAACCAATAAGCCAAATAACTAGTTCACAACTCCTTAGTCAAATATTTGTCTTTACATTTGCCTCTGTAAACTGACATTACAGATACAGCACTGAGGAAACATTTAAGTTTTGTTTTGTACTAGGAGCACGTACAAAAACTGTCTTTCTTTAATTAAGCATCTAGCACACTATCCTATTCTGGGGACTCGCCACGGCCTTGTAGCTTCCTTATTCTTTACTGTCACATAGCTAGCTGCCCCCATCTCTCTAGTCATAGCTTGTCGAGATCCATAACAGAAGTATGGCTAGTGATAGTTTGAGGAAGGGTCAAGACTAACCTAAATCTTACATTACGTGCAACTCTCTGCTTTGTGCTTGGATCTCCACTACTACAAGATGCTCTGAAAGGAAATAAATATTGGTTCTATTCTCTTAAGTGGGCTCTCATGTAAGAAACCTGGAATGATGCGGAGATATATATTAGGGTCTAGACAGGAAAACAGAAACCACTATAAGTATTCATTAAATTACATGAAGGGAATTTCACAAAGGAAATTGGCTATTCCGGTGATGCAGAGGCTGAGAAGAAAAACTGAAGAGGCTAGTATAAACCAGAGATTTCACAACCGCAGGAAGACTATACACCCCAAGGCTGGAGGGGCAAAAGAAGAGGCAGTGTTACCGGAACCCACAAGCTATGGCCATTCAATAGAAGCCGGAGCTGCAGAGGATCCGTCCAGGGCTAGAACCATGGGGAAATAAAGCTGTTGCCAGTAAAATTTTGTACCTGAGATAGAAAGAGAGGGAGAGAAATATCCTAGTTTTTCCCTCCCTTCGGCCTGGCTGCCTCCCACTAAACACAGCCTGGAGAATGAAGCCCCCAAGGATACAGAAATTAGAGAGAAAAAAGGATCTGAGGGCTAACACACCTAGGATCAGAACAAAACAAACGGAAAGAAGGGGAAAGGGGGATCTGGTTTCCAACAATGAAAAACAGCAGTCAATCTAACGGGAGTTTTTTATAACAACCCAGAAGTACAATTATGCCAGCGTATTCCTGCAACTTGCCTGAGAAACACAGGGTGCTAACCAGCTTTGTTTTCTTCTTCAAGCCAGATGAAAGCTCTAAGAGTCATCACTTGCCCTGCTTTCTCAGGCACAGGGGTATTATTTAATTTTTAAAGACCCAAGCTTGATAGCCAATTGCTGCTGAAAAAGTACCTCTGATCAAACATAATAACCAAGAATATCCTCTAGTGAATATAATAGAGAAAGTTCCAGTGGGAAGCTTTCTTTTGGAGAAAAAAAAATGTTGATGGCCAATCATCCCACTAGGATATAATCAATTGAAGGGAAGTCTACAGTAGGGAAGCAGCTATGCTCCGAAAGGTTTTGTAAACACAGTGTGATCAACAGCTTTTGTGTAAATGCCTGTGATACCTCTGGGCTGGAGAGCAAACATGTGAGGAGCTCAACTGCCTTCAGTCAATGGACTCTACTGGCCTCTATTATTGGGCCAGTGTGTCTGGAGAAGAGGGAGCTCAGAACCAAACTTCATTACAAAAGTTATTGTGGAAAATTATGAGTAATACTATGTAAGGCCCAAATTCTGGTTAACTATTGAGGATTCAAACTAAGATTTCAGAACACACACCCCTACTGTCACATAAATAAATCAGCTTTTGACTAACAGAGAGTTACTATGGAGATGAATTCCCTATTGTCCAAGAATGTAACCCCAAGAAAGACACAACATAATTTATCTTCCTTTCAGTATCCAGGAGCCCCTTTAGATCTTCATTACAAACATCGCACAGTGTTACACAAAACTGTAAAGAAAAATCTGACTATTTGGGTTCTGAGTAATGACTAATGATTGACATAGTGTGGGTATGAACTGTGTTTAAGTGTGTGTGTGAATGAATATAAAATATGTTCATACACAGGCACTTTTCTGTGGCTGACGAGACCTGCCCAGGTGCAGTGAAAATAGTACTTAAGTAGGTAGCTAAATTAATTAAAAATAAGACACTGTTAAATATTGTATAATCATTCAAAACTATTAACTGAATACAACTGTCAATGGTTTTATATAATTGAATATGTCCCTTAAATCAATTTGGATCCTATTTAGCTCTAATTCTCAATATTCATTTTAAATTAATAAATGAGAGCTGCTTACTTTATTTTTTCTCAGTAATATATTTCCTCATTAAGTTTCATTATAGTTTATTCTCATCAGTCCCCAAATATGTTTTCTCTAACTCGGGAAGTCTGTTCTGTCAGGGCCTCATCCGTGTCTACTATCACTATTTATGTATAAACCACAAGACTAATTGAAGTAGACTCACACTGGTTCCTAAATAAAATTTCTCTCACGAATCAGTGTGAACGAATTTGAAAGTCTAAGAAAGCATGAAAGCAACATCTCTTAATCTTTCTTAGATAAAGACTGACCTCATGTGTTGGAGACCAGATAAATAAAGTTGAAATCCTTTTTTATAAGAATATTTGCAGCAAAACCACAATTTATGAATAATAAGCATGTGATAAAAATTCAAGGAGTGAAATGGGGATAATATAAACAAAGTAAAATAATATTTAGAATATAAAAGCCAAGATCCAAGAAAGGTCCTTTCAAAAAAGACTGCCGACTTTCCTCATTTTATATTATATATTTATATTAAAGCCTGAAGCAACCATCTTATCAAAGGATAGATACAACAGAGAAACTCATTTGTTCATTATACTTGTTAGGACTCTCACAAACTGAATCATTTGAAAGATAAATTCATTCATTTTACTAGTGTCACACTGATACATCCTGCCGTTGTAGTTGTTGAAATGAAAATGCAGCAAAAAGAAATATATATTACAACTGGAGTATGAGTAACAGAGTTATAAAATATAAGAAGAGTAGCCTCATTGAACAGGGATTACTGATTTAACAAAATGAAAAACTAAAGGCGATATGTTGCTATAGCTTACGTAGACCTTATACTAATTTAGAAAAGTAAAAATCAAAGTCACTAATTCATGCAGTAATAATAAGGTACACAACAGTATATTCACCCAACTCAGTATATTGCTATCGTAGAAGTTACTTAAAAAGATTTTATTAAAAATATTATTTTAGTTGTTCAGTTCGTGAACTTAAATCATTAAATAACCTTTAAGGGGTTCAGCAGGAAAAGGAAAACAAAACAAAACAATGAAGAGCAGACACACAGTCATTAATCTTAACGTTTAGCACTAGCACTTCAGGTAGAAAGAAAGGTCACAAATATTTTAAATACGATTTATTTTCATAAAAATTACTGTACATTTTTATTTTAAGGAAAGAATAGGAGCAAATTAGGACTAAAGAGTTAAAGGGAACTTCTGTACACCAAGATGAATATTTTTATTACTTTAGTTATTTTTCAACTACATCCTTAGTAACCTTCCAAGCACTCTTCCTCTACAACCCTAGAGGTAGGGTGATGCTATTATTTTTATTCTTATTTTATAGATGAGGAAACTGAGGCAAAGAAATTTGGTGATTTGCCCCCGGTCATATAATCAGTAGTCATGCCACTAGCTTTGATGACAGAAATAAGTGGTTACTGTCCATTGCAAAACTTCTAAAAAAAAAAAAAAGTCAATTAATGGATCATGCCAGAACTAGATAATCATTGCCTATATTCTCAACATTCAGGTTTTGGGCCTAACTCTTAAGCTCTGAACGGCTAAAAGGAACCAAAAGCATGGTCATCTAACAAACACCCCTTCATAATACTCACTGGCTCATACTCACTATGAAATATTTTAGAGCTGAATGAATTTAAGAACACGTATTTTTTCCAATCTCAAAATAACACTCAAGTACTATAATTACTTAGAAACAAATGAAATTATAATATATGACTAAACACCAATATCACCTCTAAAGTAGCAAAATAGTATGTTCTTCCTTTAGAATAAAGCATTCTAAACTGATCAGTTGCTTGGAAATTTAAAAGGCAAGAAAGTTCATCTTTCATTTCTAGTCTCTGGATACACAAGAAAAGGAAGACAAAAATTGAGTTAGTTGCATGAATGAACATTCTTTCAGTTACTTATGTTAAATTGACTGAAAAAAAATCAATTTTGTTTTCCTTTAGAAAACATTTCATACTTTCAACCATAAGCGCTTTAAAAATATGTGGTAAGTTCTTTAAATATGATCATGGTCCAAGAAAATATCAGAAGTTCCAGCATTTTGTTTAGTTGTCTGTTACCTTTCCAAAAAAATTCTGTTTAAAAACAGAAACAAACAAACATCAAAAACTTCAACCAAACCCTCACCTGACATAACCTAAAAATTCAGATCATGCTTGTAAATTGAGTAAAGCAACAATAAGATCTAATATAGCATCAGAGTTAATATTATTAACTGACTAATGCTTTATAATATTTAGTAGTCATATTATTCATATTTTAAAATATTATTATTAATATAACCTTAAAAATATATCAACAATCTAAAAAAATACATTGACCTCTAAGTTATAATAAATGTGAATTTTTATATGTCATATAATAAAAATGAACTTTTTATCAAATATTCTTCTCCATCTTTCTTAGTAGTCATTTAAAATAAGATCTAATAAAAGATTAAAATCATTTGGGAGTGGGGCGCCTGGGTGGCTCAGTCCTTAAGCATCTGTCATTGGCTCAGGTCATGATCACAGGATCCTGGGATGCAGCCCCACATCTGGCTCCCTGCTCAGTGGGAAGTGTGTATCTCTCTCTGTCAAATATATAAATAAAATCTTTAAAAAAAATAAAATCATTTGGGGGCACCTGGGTGGCTCAGTCTGTTAAGCATCTGCTTTTGGCTTAGGTCAAGATTTCAGGGAGCCTGTTTCTCCCTCTCTCCCTCTACTCCTCCCCCTGCTTCTGCAATCTCTCTCTCTCAAATAAATAAAATATTAAAAAAAGGATTAAAATCACTTGAACTGATTTGATGTAAACTCACAATGGATCTGTGGCATTAAATTCATGAACCCACAGCATTTTGTAGTTTGTACTCAAACTACAGATGAAAATAAGTTGCCACTTTGACATTTCAGTCTCCATAAGTCTATTATTCAACTGATTTTTAAATTAACATTATATGTTAATATACATTATTGTTATCTTGAAAGTTTCCTATGTTATTATACCTTCTTAAAAGTATGATATTGAATAATGTGATTTTATCATGTAACATTAATATCAACATTTTTAATTTTTTGACCCCTAAAAAGCTTTTTTTATTATTATAGAAATTTTCAAATATAAATAAGGGCAATGAGAATAAGGTAATAAACCCCCATGTCCTATAACCCACTGGAAGGAAGGTTTTTAACTACAAATGGAATTTTTTTTTTTTTTTTACAAATGGAATTTTTTAAAGAGATATAGGGGTACTGAGGTTATATACTTCTTCTTGAGTCAGTTTTGGTGTCTGTCTTTCAAATAAATTTTTCATTTCATCTGGTTATTTTAATTTCTAGGCATACACATGTATAATATTCCCTTCACTTTTTATATTTGTAGAATCCATAGTTCTCTTGTGATATTGGCAAGTTGTGTCTTCTTTTTCTTTCTTTCTCTCTCTTTCTCCTTTTCTTAATTAGTCTAAATAGATATTTATCAATTTTATCTACTTTATCATAAAACCAGCTTTAGATTTTAATAATTTTTTTCTATTATTCTTGTTTTCCATTTCATTGACTTCCCTTCAATTTTAATTACTTCCTTGCCTCTGCTTACTTTGAGTTTAATTTGCTCTTTTTGTTTGTTTGTTTGTTTGTTTTAATTTTTATTTATTTGACAGACAGAGATCACAAGTAGGCAGAGAGGCAGGCAGAAAGGGGCGGGGGGAAGCAGGCTCCTCACCAAGCAGAGAGCTCCATGCGGGACTTGATCCCAGGACCCTGGGATTGTGACCCGAGCCGAAAGCAGAGGCTTTAACCCACTAAGCCACCCAGGCGCCCCATAATTTGCTCTTTTTCCTTAAGTTTCAGAAGATAGAAATTCATGAAGTAGAAAGTCACTAATTTGAGATCTCCTCTTTTTCTTATATAGGTGCTAAGTGCTATTAATTTTACATAAAGTGTATTTTAGCAGCATCACATTAAATCATCACTATTTTGTTTTCATTTTCATTCAGTTCAAAATACTTGCTATTATCTCTTTTGATTTCTTCCCTACTCATGGATATTTAGAATTGAGTGCTCAAAGGAGATCAATCTACAGAACTCTGGGATTCTCTACATAGTTCTCAATGGACTTCTCTCCACTCCAGTACTCTGTCCTCCGAACTTTGGCTGTCTTGGTCTCCTGGACTTTGTTTTGTCTCAACTCAGAGTGTCTGCTGAGTTTTGCCTGTGTTACCCCTCCTTGTGCTGCAAACTGGAACTTCTTTCTGTACATTAGATGGAGGTAGTCATAGGACTGCTCTTGCTTCTCATTATCTCAGGGATCACTGTCCTTAGTTGTCTGATATCCAGTGTCTTAAAGACTACTGTTTCGGGTGCCTGGGTGGCTCAGTGGGTTAGAGCCTCTGCCTTTGGCTCAGGTCATGATCCTAGGGTCCTGGGATCGAGCCCTGTATTGGGCTCTCTGCTCAGCAGGGAGCCTGCTTCCTCCTCTCTCTCTTTCTGTCTACTTGTGATCTCTGTCAAATAAATAAATAAAATATTTTTTTAAAAAAGACTACTGTTTCACATATTTTTTCTAGTTCTGGGGGATGTTTAAGGGAAAAGAGTAAATCTAGTCCCTATTATGCCATCTTAGCTGGAAAAAGAAATACAGGTTGTTGTTTTTTATGTATCATTATGAATCCACGATTTTTATACATTTGATTTGCTTTAATCCACTGCAGTCATTTTCCTTCTCAGTGCTCGAAGTATGCCAACCTAGCCCAGTGGGAATCACTTCATGTTCGTTTTGGCTCTTTTTGACATGTTTCTACAAGTTCCTTTAGTGGCAAATGATATTGAGGCACTACTGTCTAGGTATTAGGGGTTGATTACATATTTGCATTTGCTGAATCCGTTTTTAAAATATAGGAGGGAGACCAAGATAGAAATATTTTTTATTTATAAATAGGTACAACAGCAGTGAAAAGAACAAACACATCTGTGTTGGAGAAGACTCAACTATCACAAATAACAAGTCATAACGTTCTCAACTGTTAAATGGAGACCTTGAAAGTACTTAGTATTGCTTCCTAAATATGGATCTAAAGTTTCCAAACACAATCTAGTGAAACTGACATTATCTTCTCAACTTGGGTGCATTCAGTCTTAGCTATTTCTGAACTCTAATTTATAGTCATAGGGGCGTAGAAGGAAGAGCTCTTACTCCAATATTGTTTAATATTAGCAGAATTTCTCTGAAGACTAAAGGTGTGTCATCAGTAAATATTGCACAGTGAATAAGAGTCTAGCCAATGCTGAGCACATCAAAGTAAAATTAGGCCCAAGGACCATAGTTAAAGGATATCAATATTCTTCCACCTATTCCCAATCTTCTGTCTTCTTGCCCTTGGTGTAACAATCTGAGCTGTCACAAATCCCTAATTTTTCTTTCTAAATTACTAAAGACTTGACATTTCTTAGTTTCAGGGACAGCCCCGCATAGTCCCTTCCAGGTCAATGATTCTTAAATGTGTAGATTCTTCTGGCTACAAGAAACTCTAGAAAGAGATCATCTAATTCAGGCACATCTCTTCATTGCCAGGAAACTAAGGCATGGAGATTTTATACCATTTGCCTTTTAGCAAACTGAGAGCCCAAGACTTAGAAAAGAAATATGTTGGAGAGAATTTCTAAACCATATAAAACTAAACAAATTTAGACCAATAGCTCTCAACACTCTATATCTCACATCTCTGCAATCATTTACTTAAAAATAACAAACCATGATGATAATAAGGATAACACAACTTCCCAGGAGCATTTATATATTAATAAACATTTTGTGAATGTAAATTATATTTTACGTAATAACGTAGTATGAAAACTGTCAGAATGCAAATATTTTAACAAAAAAAGCTTTTATTTTAGTAAAACCTGAGTTCTACTCTTAGTTTTCAAAAGATGAAACAAAACAGCTTTACAGAAGCTATGCATGCTTAAAATGTTACCTTGCCTTCACTTGATTCCAGGAAACTAAGCAATACTATACCACAAACCGGTCTTCTCATCAAAGCAAAAGATTTTGTTGAGTAACAAAGATGATCCTCTAAATTTTGTGGACCAGCTTTGATATTAATCCAGTAGATTCGGACTACTGACAGTCCAAACCACCAGTTCTGGCCTATCATTTTCAGAAGAACATTCTCAGTAATTTGAGCCTTCTAACACAGACATTTGCTATTTGCTATAGCTGCTATTTTGTTACAGAAAGTCATTCTGATCTTTTAAGTACCAGTGTACCATAATTTTTGGCCATCTCAGAATTCTCAGGGAAGCACTTACTGATCTAGTAAGTCTTGTCTTGTCTTTAATGAGTACAATTTCGAGTGATCATAAAAATCCCACATATGGTCATTATAACACTTGTGCACAATCTGTTCATCCAAAGGCATTTCTACTCTACACTATAAAAAACATTAGATGTGACTAGAAAAACATCATCCACCAAGATGTTCAGGCCAAGGTTAAAGGAAATGACTAAAAATTATGGTTATGTATGGTCTTGGTTACACTAAGATATTCTGATAGTACAATAATTGAGACTAACATGCTTTTCTTTTCCAGTAACTTTAGGCTCTAATCCTCAAAATATAATTAAAGCTCATCAATTATCAGTCACTAGAGATGTAGGACAATCATAGGATGTTTCAGACACATTAGACCAAAACAGTGATTTGGTATTTTTTCCTCAAAGTTTGCTCTGACTTTTCAGCAACTTAGATATCACAAAATCAATTTTAATACTAGCAGCTAAGATTTACTTAGCATTTACTGCAATCTCCATACTGAGGCAAGTACCTCACATGTATTATTTCAATTAATCCCCTGAAAAATAATTTCTCCACTTAGTTAATAAGTGCCAGAGCCAGGATCCAAATTCAAGCTAACAATAGAGCCCAGGCTCCTAACCACTGTGCCTTACAGCCAAAGTTCATTTTTTTGTTTTGTTTTGGTTTGCCTTTTGATTTGGGGTGTGTGTGTGTGTGTGTGTGTTTTGTGGTTTTTTGTTTTTGTTTTGTTTTTTTTTACCAGAGTCCTAAGTAACTCACAATCATTTGCTCTTTTCCTAGAAAGGAAAGAAAAAGATTATCTCCTATTAAACTGTAAATTTAAAGAGACCTGAAGAGACCAAGCCCAAAGAGACCTGGGATCTCACCTGTTTTATTTCAACATTGTGCTATTAACACAGCAGTTGCCTAACAGTAATGAAATGAGGAAAGGGTGAGTGAAAAGGTTACTCAGCTATTAAGTGTGAATGGCAAGACTCATACCCATTCTCCTAAGTACTATATGGGACAGTTAAAATCTATTCAGTGACAAATTTCAGATAATATACAGATAAATTTTATAGTAGCCAGTTTTCCATTACATTACACACATGTAAGAATTTAGTCCTAATTATTTTAAAGCTCTGGAGTGAAGATGGCATGTAAGTGAGAGGTTACAAAAGGAACTGGCATTGTCATCATTGCTAAAATGTAGGATTTCATATATTTGGTATAAAAGTGAACTCTCTGAGCTAGAAGGTTATTTATTTATTTATTTATTTTTAATTTATTTCCATCGTCCTGCTGTCTATATCAACCAACACCTTTTCTGGGGTGTGATGAGCGTCGGCATCCGGTGCCTTAACCCGGCTTGGGTTCATCCCGCAGTGCCAGCTCTGCTTACCAAAAGTGGCCCACTAGGCACTCGCATTCCACGCCGGGCTCCACACCAGCGAGCCAGGCTTCTTACCCATTTAAAGTTTGAGAATAGGTTGAGATCGTTTCGGCCCCAAGGCCTCTAATCATTCGCTTTACCGGATAAAACTGCATGGGTTCGCGTGCGAGAGCGCCAGCTATCCTGAGGGAAACTTCGGAGGGAACCAGCTACTAGATGGTTCGATTAGTCTTTCGCCCCTATACCCAGGTCGGACGACCGATTTGCACGTCAGGACCGCTACGGACCTCCACCAGAGTTTCCTCTGGCTTCGCCCTGCCCAGGCATAGTTCACCATCTTTCTGGTCCTAACACGTGCGTTCATGCTCCACCTCCCCGGCACGGCGGGCGAGAGGGGCCGGTGGTGTGCCCTCGGTGGACTGGAGCGGCCTCGGGATCCCACCTCAGCCGTCGAGCAGCGCCGGCCTTCATCTTCATTGCGCCAAGGCGGCTTTCATGCGAGCCCCTGACTGGCGCACGTAGAAGGTTACTTTTTGACACAGATTTACCTCTTTTCTTTTTTTCTTTTTTCTTTTTTTTTTAATATTTTATTTATTCATTTGACAGAGAGAGACCACAAGTATGCAGAGCAACAGACAGAGAGGGGGAAGCAGGTTCTCTGCTGAGCAGAGAGCCTGATGCGGGGCTCAATCCCAGGACTCTGGGATCATGACCTGAGCCGAAGGCAGAGGCCCCAACCCACTGAGCCACCCAGGCGCCCCCAGATTTACCTCTTTTCACCTTTCATGTTCAGCTTAATCATATACACTGGCCATATTCACTTCTTAAAAGCCAAATGCTCAGAAGACCTAATTATATGTAAGCAATTAAAACCTTAATCAAAATATATTCTAAAGGCTGTTGTGCAAAAAGAATGAATACTGTTACGCTGAAAAAATAAATAAAATGGAAAAAAAAATATATTCTAAAGGCAATAAGTTAATGTTTAAATAATTTTTAATGCATATATTTCATAGTCATTAGCAATGAAAAAGCAAAAAAGTAAGCTTCTTGTTTAAGCGAATGTCCCATTTAAGAAAAGCTAAGTTTGGTATTGTTGCTTTAAACTGATTTTTTTAAAATTTTTATTTATTTATTTTAACTATCAAACCCTAGTACACTTCTGTAATGGTCTGACTATTCCTCACTCAAGTACATTCAACAATGCTAGGGCACTAATATGAATGAAGGAAACACTAAGGAGGGGGCACCTAGGTGGCTCGGTTAAGCGTCTGCCTTCAGCTCAGGTCAAGCTCTCAGGGCCCTAGATTGAGCCCTGCATCACGGGGCTGCCTGTTTAGCAGGTGGTCTGCTTCTCCCTCTCCCTCACCTCTGCCCACCCCACCACTCATGCTCATGCTCTCGCTCTCTCTCTCTCAAATAAACAAATAAAATCTCTTAAAAAAAAAAAAAAAGAAGAAGAAGAAGAAAGAAAGAAACACTAAGGAGATGGAGCCATGGAACCTACCTTGGTAAGGTGAATGACTCCTTTAGAAGTAACTGAACAACCCATGAAGCCAACGTACTGAAGTTCAGGACAGTGCTCAGCAAATGCTTTCACCGACTGGTCTGTCACCTAGGGAAGAGACGTGAAGAACATTATTTAAGGTGGTGTTCCAGTCAGTTTAAGGATCTGGCTCCTGCAAATTCCCTCTGCCATACCTTGTACCATTAATATTTCCCTTTCCATTGGAGCATTTGAATCTGTATACAAACATACAGCAATATCTCCTGTGAGTTTTTTTTTAAGTATATGTTTAAGCTCTACACCCAACGTGGGAATCAAACTCACAACCTCAAGATCATGAGTCTCATGCTCTTCTGACTGAGCCAGCCAGGGACCCCTCTCCTGCAGTTAAAAAAAAATTCTTCCTTCATCTCATGTCCCTTTTTCTCTATCACCGCTCCTTTTTTTTTTTTACTTCTTCATAGAAAACATCTCAAAGATGCCAACATCTCTATCATCACTCCTTCCTATCCAATCTCTCTCAATGTATAAATTTTCTACTGATATATAATTCTCATACTATAAAATTCACCCTTTCAAAAGGTACAGTTCAGTGGTTTTTAGCATATCCACAGGTTAGCAATCATCACCAATATCTAATTCCAGAACATGCTCATCACCCCCAAAAGAAACCCCATATCCATTAGCAGTCCCTTGCCTCTCCCATCCCTTGCCCTCAACCCACGGCAACTTTCTGTCTCTAAGGATTTGCCAAGTCTGAACATTTTTTTATAATGCAAATTATATAATTGGTCCCTAAAATGCAAAAACGGTCTTTTTATAAGTTTTCTTCCTTCAAGTGTTTCTTCCAAGGAATCTGATTTTTGCCCCTCACTGCTTCAAATTCTTTAAATTTGGGTGGTTGGTGGTTAATTCTATGTGTCAACTTGACTATACCATGGGGTGCCCATATATTTGATTAAAGAGTATTCTTGGGTATGTCTGTGAGGATATTTCTGATGAGATGACCACTTGAAATGGTAAACTGAGTAAAGCAGACTGTCCTCCCCAATGTGAGTGGGCCTCATCCAATCCATTTGAGGTATGAATGGAACAAAAAAATTGAGTAAGGGAGAATTTGCTCTCTCTCTCTCTTGCTCTTTCTCTATCTGACTACCTTCAAGCTGAGACATCAGTCTCCCACCTTCAGATTCAAACTTAGACTAGAACTTACACTGTTGGCTCTACTGGTTCTTATGCCGTTAGACCCAGATTAGAACTATATTATCAGATTTCCTGTGTCCCCAGATTGTGACCTCAGATTTTGGAACTCCTTGTCTTCTATAACTGTGTGAGCCAATTCCTTACAATAATTTCTCTATAGAAATACACACACATACCCTCATATAGATTCTGTTTCTCGAAAGAACCCTGACTAATGTAATGCATATTAGCATTCCCTGAGGAGTTTATTAAAACCTCAGAACCAAAAAGGGTGACACTAAAGTTTCTGTATTTTTAAAAAGCCTGTAGGTGTTTGAAAGCTTGAGATCCCAGTGTTGCAAAGAAGTTACCTTGACAGCTTTTGACATTTCTGCCTGGCCCTGCTTTAAACAAAGGGCAGAGTGAAATTCCTTTTTTGTTCCTCCCCCCAACACCGCCTCTGAGAAAATTTCACTGTATAAAATTATCTTCGTGTAATTATAATAAAATTTTCTTCACTATTCTACAAAGGGTAATTTGTAAAAGAAGGTCCAAATATTCTCTACCATAGGCTTAATTTCAGATTCACTTTCTTCACAGTCAAGATGATAGCAACAAGTTAAACACCTTTGTTAGTTTTTCAAATAGCAGTGACAATTCTCCTTTGCATTAGCTTTATTATGGGTGCCTCCTTGTATCTTCCTTATCTATTCTGAATAGATATTGAAAAATAAAGGTATGTAGGCAGCATTAATTCTAAAACAATCACAAGAACATTTTCCTAAAATAATGAAACCAACAGCATCCATGGTACATCTGATAAAAGATTAATTCCGCCCTCAAAATTAAAGTGTGCTTTAGCATATTAAGACTAAGGATGCCATTGATAAATTAAAAATGGGCCTTCCTGACACTCAGCTATCTAAAAACATTATGTTAACAAAGAATGCTTCAGGCACTAAAATTGCCTAAAGCCTCAATGGAAACCAATTTCTATTTTTTTTAAAGGGGGTGGGGGCTAACAGAGGTTAATACATGGCAGTCAGTTTGTTAAATACCCTGCGCAATTTCACTCTAACCTTTCCTGTATCCATCTTCAAGGAAGGAAGAGGAACTCAGATAAGGATTAAGGACACAAGAAAGCTCAGGTATAAGGTGTTAAACCTTTCACAGAGAAGAAAAAAGGGTATTAAAAATTTGGTTTGCCAGTCTTCCTCATTCAGCTCATGCAATCAGAATAAGGGAGCTCAGAGGAGATTCCAGCATCAACGAAGTCCCAGAAGTCAAGTAAAACTGGGTAAGTCCTTGGGGTATAGAAACACTAGTAGGCTTGGGTGTGTTTTAAGAGACTGATAAAAGGGCCTTGAAGATTTGGGTGGGGTCTGGTTCCATTCCCAAAGATAGAAGATCAGTTAGAAATGGGAGGCTAAATGTCTGGCAAAAATAAGTATTGATTACAAAATGCAGGTACTGGTAAGTGTCAGCTTCTCTGAGACCCTGCAGCCTGACTGCCTCTTTTCAAATCCCAGGTGGGCTACTTATTAGCTGTGTGCTTTTAAGCAAGTCCTTTCATCACTCTGTACTTTTTCCCTTCTATATGACAGAGAAAATAATAGGACCTAGCTCACAGGGTAAAATATGAGGGTAGATAATGCATGTAAAATGTTTTGAACAGTGCAAGGTACATTGTAATTGCTCAATACATCTTAGCTATTATCATCATAACAATCACATGTTCTCCTTTCTTTAGTATTCTAATTCTTAGCCAGGACTAAGGGGTTGTCATGCGTAAGAAAATAATTTCAAAAAAAAAGTGTGGTCAAAGTATGCTAGCTTACTCTCCTACTTATTCCAAGAGATACTGATCATTAATTTGGGGGCTCTAGGTTATGGGCTAAACTGTGGGATCAGAGTGAGGGAAACATAGGTAGAAGTTTATTATTGACCCATTATGGTAAAAAGAATCCCATTTTGTTAAGTTTCTCAGCCTGGACTGTACATCAGAATCACCTGAAGAGCTTCCTGATTTAATTTCTGGCAGAGAGCTTTATCTGCCTTCGGCTCAGGTCATGATTCCAGGGTCCTGGGATCGAGCCCCGCATCGGTCTCTCTGCTCAGTGGGGAGCCTGCTTCCCTTCCTCTCTCTGCCTGCCTCTCTGCCTACTTGTGATCCCTGTCTGTCAAATAAATAAAATCTTTTAAAAAAATAAATAAAAAATAAAAATGCAAAATCTCAGACCCCGCCACAGAACTACTGATTCCTAATCTGCATTCTTTTTTTTTTTTTTTTTTTTTTTATTTTTTATATTTTATTTATTTATTTGACAGAGAGAGAGGTCACAAGTAGGCAGAGAGGCAGGCAGAGAGAGAGAGGGAGAAACAGGCTCCCCACTGAGCAGAGAGCCTGATGCGGGGCTCGATCCCAGGACCCTGAGATCATGACCTGAGCCGAAGGCAGAGGCTTAAACCACTGAGCCACCCAGGCGCCCCCTAATCTGCATTCTTACTAAGATCCCCAGATGATTTTTTTTTATAAGTAATCTCTATACCCAATGTGGGGCTCAAATTTACAACCCTAAGATCAAGAGTCTCATGCTTCATGGACTAAGCCAGCCAGGCACCCCCAAGGTGATTCATATGCAGCAGAAGCTTGAGAAATACTGCTGAAGAGACAAGGGATTATGTCGTCTTCTTGGGGACATAAGGAAGCAAAAACTGGGAGCTATCTCATAACCCAAGCACTATGGAGAATTTTTTAAACAGCCTTATTGAGTTATAATTTATATACCATAAAAGTTGGCCCATTTGAAGGCATAATTCATTGAATTTTAGTAACTTATATAGCTGTGCAACCATCACCACAATCCAAGATTAAACTGCTTCCATTACACCACTTCCAAAATCCCCTTTATCCTTTTTGCCTATATGCAGTCAATGACAGCTCCCCTCCCAGGCAAACGGTGACCCGCTTTCTGTCGCTGTACGTTTGCCTTTTCTAGAAAGTCCATCTAAAAAGAATTATACCATAAGCAGTCTTTTGTTTCTAGCTGCTCTCACTGGCATAATGTTTTGGAGGTTCATCTTTGCTGCTACATGTATCAGTTGTTGGCTCATTTTATTGCTGAGCAGAATTCCATTATATAGTGACAACACCTTTTGTTTATCTGTTCACCAGACGATAAATATTTGAATTGTCTCCAGTTTGAGCTTTAATAAATAATGCTGTTGTGATCATCCACATGCAATACTTTGTATGGACATATATTTTCATTTCTCTTGGATAAATATCTAGAAGTAGAATTTCTGAGTCATGTAAGTTTTACATGTTCTAAAAACTGGGTTGTCTTCTTAAGTTGTAAGAGCTCTTTATATACTCTGGATACAAAGTCCTTTAACAAATATTTGTTTCATAAATATTTTTTTTCCATTCTGTGCCTTGTCTTTTCATTTTCTTAATGGTAGGCTTATTTTAGCTCTAACATTTAGGTCTATGGTCCTCTAGGAGTTAATTTTTGTGAATAGTGCAAAGGTGATATTCTTTTTTTTTTTTTTTTTTTTCAGACAAACATCCAATTGTCCTAGCACTATTTGTTTAAAAAACCATATCCTATGGGGGCGCCTGGGTGGCTCAGTGGGTTAAGCCTCTGCCTTCGGCTCAGGTCATGATCTCAGGGTCCTGGGATCGAGCCCCGTATCGGGCTCTCTGCTTGGCAGGGAGCCTGCTTCCTCCCCTCTCTGGCTGCTGCTCTGCCTACTTGTAATCTCTCTCTCTCTCTCTCTCTCTCTCTCTCTCTCTCTCTCTCTGTAAAAAAGAAAAAAAAAAAAAAAAAACCATATCCTATGGAGGAATGCTTAAAAGCTCCAACTTGGGGAATGCCTGGGTGGCTCAGTCTGTTGAGTCTCACAGTCGTGAGTTCGAGCGGCAAGTTAGTCTCCACCCTGGGCATGGAGCCTCTTAGGGGAAACAAAACAAAACAAAACATGAGTATGAGCTGCACACAGTGCAGTGACAGTTTTTTAGTCACATATGGCTATCATATATGGGATATAAAAGTCATATATGACCAAATAAAAACAAAACAAAACTCCGGCCTGGTATGGGCAGTCTTGGAGGATCATATTTGCTCACAGACTGTGGGAAAACCAGGCAGCAGACAAGAATTTACAGGCAAACAGAAATGTAGCTCGGGTTTTAGAAAGAAATATCATAAAAGAAGGAAAGAACGAGATCAGCTTCCAAAGAATATTTTGATCTCTTAGTCAAAGTTGTGATGGAAAGAGGAAGATGAACCTCAAATTCAATAGTGTTATCTCTTTACATGGCAGAGGTACAAAAGGATCATATCCCTAAATTGGCATTCAAAAGCCACACTTTTACATCTGCGAAAGAGGGTGCAGATACATTTAGTGTCACAAAGACAAAAGCATTGGTGGTAAGGAATGTCTGTTGTGTCTTCAAGGTTGAGAGAACCATGAAAAGCCTAAATAATACAAACATGCACAAAGATTCTAGTAGTTTCAGTTTGTGAATCTTAAGGGGACCTTCTCCAGTGGCTAACCTAGAAGCAAATGAAAACCAGTAATGCAGGGGGCAGAAAGGAAGAGGAAGCTATTGCTCACAAACTCCTGGGAGCTGCACTCAATCCGATATCTTTCTTATGAAATCGAACATGGGGACAAGAGAGAAACATTTCCAGGAGGTAGAAATAATGGTCTATAAAATTCTAATACAGGGGAGAAGTGTAACAGTCACTGTGGTGGACATGGCCATATATGACTAAAAATCTCTTGGCTGGAAGAGAAAGAGCAGAAGATGAGCAGTACAGGGTCACTAATTTTGCTTGGAGAGTAGCTGTTTATAAATGTGATTTTGGACTACATTCAGTCTCCGCACCAGCTCATACTCGGTAAAGATTTGGGGTACTAGCAGCCAGAGTTGAAGAGGGAGTAGGTGATAAAACAGCTAGGTAATAAAAATGGCTGTATTTACTAAGGCCTTATCCTATGCCAACCTTAAGTCCTCCCTCTTCATCATCTGGAATCTTCATTACAACTGTAAGAGGCATGGCTATTTCCATTTCATAGGTGACCAACATAACCCTATTAGAGACTGACTTCCCCAAAATTACACAACTAAAACGTGTCAAAAAATGTGGAGCTTAAACTTCAGTCTTTAAGGTTTTGAAACCCATGTTCTTTACCTTATACAACATAGGTTGTGATTCATTTCATGGTGCTAATCTCACTCAAATGCAAGAGCAAATTCAAAGGCCTTCCCTTCGACCCAAAGAAACAGAGTGGCAGGGGTCAAGGCAAAATGGCTCCACATTTCAAAGAGTTTTCTAAGAGAAGTGCTACCCTTGATTACTTATTTCATCTCTTCAGATAAAATAGGTATGGTGCCAACACTGTGATAGTCTTCCATATCCTGAGAACTCTCCCAAAAGAGGGAAGCATAGGAGAACATTGGATAATCTAATTCAGAAGTGTTGAAGAAGCAGGATTAATAGTAGTGAATCATACAGTCACAGAAGTAAAATTGGAAATCCAAGAAAATGCCTTCATCTAGAAAGAATTAAAATTAAAAACAAACAGAAAAAATAAGGATGGGAGAAGCTTTTATATAAATTGCAGCATTCTAAATGAAAAGATGCAATTTTATTCTTATTTTAACACTTAAATGTTTCCTTGGAATATGGGAGGAGAGATCCTTCTTTCTCAGATATCTGGGAATGAAAGGACTTTGTAGTATTAATTCTAAAAAGGTGGAGCAACCTTTGGATATGTTTATACTGCTGGCATTCGAGCATGTACATGAGTGTACTAATATAAAACTATTTCTTGACCTTGCTCAAAAAACTTTAAAAAAAAAGTGTTTTTCTTAGATTTCACCTGAAACCTAGTAATCCAGGACCCAGAGATATATACTTTTAATAAGTTTTCTTAATGATTCTTACAGAATCATTCCAGAAACAGTCTTATTTGGGGGGTCTTTTTTAAAAGTTTTTACTTAAATTCCAGTTAGTTAACATAAAGTATAATATTAGTTTCAGGTGTACAGTTTAGTGATTTAACACTTACATACCTCATCCAGTACTCATCACAAGTGCATTCCTTAATCCCCATCCTCTATTTAACCCATCCTCCCACCCTCTTCCCCTCTGCTAACTATCAGTTTGTTCTCTGTAGCTATGAGTCTGTTTCTTGGTTTTCCACTGTTTTTTCCCCCACTATGATTATTTGTTTTATTTCTTAAATTCCATTTAGTCTCCCCATCTATCCCATTTACTACTCTATCCCTGGTGCGCACAGGACCTGGCATACCACAGAAGCTCCAAAAATAAAAATGACTGAATAAATGAAGTACTGTTTTGATGCACGTTAATGGCTTCTTAGTTCAGTACTGAAAAACAACAAATCCTTCTAATGCCAAGAAAATGTGAATTGTCCAACTTATTTGTACCAAGAATCAAAGAATGAGATAAATGGCATCATGAAGCTAAGGATGGAGTTTTCAAAGAAAGCGAGAGCAGCACTTCAATTCTGGAGTGGACAGGGAAACTAATGTGGGGGAATTAGCAGCATAGCTAGCAAATCTCACTCGAGACCTCAGAACCCATTCAAGGCCTTCTTCCTACCTCCAGAAAAAAAGAGCAACAGGGATTAAAGACAGTCTACTTCCTAGGACTTTTTCAGAAGGAATGCTAACCTGTGCTCATTTTCTTCATCTCTTACAGCCAAAGTGGTCAGTGGGCCTGTGGGGTGCACTCATCTTCTGAATGCAAAATAAAGCCAACATAAAGCAATCTGCTTAGATTGGGTTCTAACTGAGCATTATAACCAAAGGGCAAAACATTTCCATGTGTTCCAGTTTAGTCATATTCACCAGACAAGAAAAGCCATATGGATGCCAAGCAGGAGATAGTTGGAACAGTTTGGTTGTCTGAGGAACTATTTGGTAGTAACTGAATGGATTATGGGTTTAAGAAAGCAGAAGGAAAGTGACCCCAGTAGTAAATGACTACCCCCTCTACTTAATCAGCACTATCTTTTTAAAATAAACAAAGGAATGTTTATAGAGTATTTAATGAAGGGTTTATTTCACTCAAGGTTGCTGAGTTTCCTAAATCCCTTTAAATCAACAAATATTTGAGTACCTACTACAGTCATACCACCTCATGTTAAATACTAAGGCAGTATGAATATAAGGTACAGTCCCTACCTCTACGAGAAGAAGCTAAAGGCTGGATAGGAACAGGTCTAGCTCCCACAACACCAGAGAGATTCCTGGGAATATTTCAGTCTGTACATTGCATCCCAATTTAGTTCAGTTCAGTTTACCAAGGTCTTCCGACCAGATGTAAAACCCAGGTTGAAGACATAACCAGATCACGAAGGGCTGAAAGCAGGCAGAACGGTTATGACTTGATAATGAAGGAATCTGTTTTACTGGTAAGTTAAGAATTGTGGGGCTAAAACATACTGCAGGCCCATGACTAAGGATCCATTCATTAAAGGACTAAGAGAAGGGTGATGAAAGGAAAGTTGTTCTGCAAAGTCCAGCAGCTATACACAGGACCAGCCAAATGGGTATTTTGGCCTCAAAGAAGCTGCCCAGAAGGCTATGGCCACAGCAGAGTCCATGCCCCCTAGGGAACATTAGTATACAACACGGGTTAGCTTGGTTACGTCTAGCCACACATCAGAATCAGTAAGCACCCACACCTGACAACTGACGAACAATATGTCAAGTACTGTGATGATAAAAATCTCAAATGGAATAAGGGGCGCCTGGGTGGCTCAGTGGTTTGAGCCTCTGCCTTCGGCTCAGGTCATGATCTCAGGGTCCTGGGATCGAGCCCCGCGTCGGGCTCTCTGCTCAGCGGGGAGCCTGTTTCCTCCTCTCTCTCTGCCTGCCTCTCTGCCTACTTGTGATCTCTGTCTGTCAAATAAATAAATAAAATCTTTAAAAAAAAAAATTCCCAGTAAATACACATTATACTTATAGGACCTTTGAAAATGGAACACAATAAAAATTTCTCCATTTGTTCATCAAATCTTGAAAATCTACAAAAAAAAAGCTTTCATTTTCATTTTCTGTATTATATCTTTCCCAATTAGTGGATAAGAAAGACTTCTGTGAAACAGTATTGAAAAAAAAAAAACACACACACACACACACAAAATGGCAATTGTCACATAATAAGAAATACCAAATTATGGAGACCAAACACTCAGTAAAGTTTTGCTTTAGAAATCATTTCAGTCAGACCTTCACCACTGTGCTCTTTACTTGTAAAAATTCATACCTTTAATAGATTTTTAAAAGAAATCCAAAGGCAGATTATTTAAACATCATTTTCTTTTAAACCATGATCAGACAACGATACTTACTGAGCCCTTGCTATGTGCCATATACGGTGCACCACACAATGATTAAGACACACAGACAGCCTTCATGGAGTTTACAATTTAGTGAGGAGGACAAATGTTTAACATCTGATGCAAGTGTGATCACTATATTAATAGAGTCATTGAATTATTACATTCTATATATGCCATACTAATGTGGTTCACACGGAGATCAAAAATATGACTAAAAATTATACTTAATTATTAAAAAGAATATTTTCTCCAAGCATCTGAAGCTAAGTCTTAATTACATGCCTGCTATCTTTCCAGTAGAGAAATATAATAAATATTGATTTTTATATCATGAGAAAAACAAGGATTATTCAAGACCTCATATTTGCTAATACAACTCTGACTTTAAATTAGCATGATATGGTTGTTTCATTTAGTAAATCAGAAGCACAAAGCACTGAAATTTAATTGTTTAGCTTTTTTTAATTTTTGAAGTATAGTTGACATACAATGTTATATCAGTTTCAAGTGTAGTACAACACAGTGATTTGACAATTCTATATATCCAATTCTCACCATGATAAATGTAGCCCTGTCACATACCACATTATAACAATGTAATTACTAAAATTCTTATGCTCTACTTTTCACCTTTGTGACTTTTTTTATTTTATAACTGGAAGTTTGTATCTTTTAATCCTCTTAATCCCCTTCACCTATCTTACCCATCCCCCTACCCACCTCCCCTCTTTCAGCTTATTATAAAATATTTCAAAAATATATAATAAAAGACAAAATAGTAACATAAACCATTTGCCAAATACCTAGTTTCAATAATTGCTAATTCATGGCCAACCTTGTTTCACCAATAGCCCCATCCACTTATAAAACATCACATTTATCAGCAAATATTTTAGTATATCTCTAAAAGATAAGGCTCTTTTTAAAATCATAGCCATAATGCCATTATCATTTCAGCAAAAATGTTCATGTAAGACTTAAAATGAACTATGTATAGTTTTTATGGAGATAATAATCCAACACAGTGATTTAAAAATCTCATTAAGATTTTACCATAATTTTATAAAAACTGACCCTTTGTCAACAAGGGCATTGAAATTCGTAACTAATCATTTTCTAAAAGTCTAGAATTCCATTAGCGTCCAATGAGAATCTGATCATTTGATTGCCTATTTGACCTTCCCTGATTTTTGCTCATTCTATCTTGCTTAATGTTAGTCTGGGTTTGGAAAAGTCAGATTGGCTGATAAAAAGAGATTTATAAGTTATGCATTAAAAGTATTGTGAAAGGCAAAGACATTGGTCCAGAACTAATGGCATAGATATTTGTCCCTATTAAAAAGATCTATGATAGGCTGGGTATAACTGAACCACTTTCTTGCAATTTGCTGACCAAGTTTCTTTGACTAATACTGCTTTAGTTTATTGAAATTCAATATTTGGATAATCTAAATAAAACAGAAGAATTAGTCTATTCTGCATTGTTCAACCTTTAATTAACAAAAGGGTGAATCTAAAAGCAATCTACTAATGTAACAACCATAGGTGTATTTAGCAATAATATTTACAAAGTATTTTCTAGTACACATACACATTTGTACACTCACTCGGTGGGATAAATGGGCAGGTATGATTTCTTTTTTTTCAAATGAAGAAGTAGATAAGTTAAAGTAATTTGCCCGTGGTTACATATGAGGCCCTGCTCTTTTCATAACAACATAATCAATAATGTACTCAAAATAAAACCAAAGAATCTATATGAGCACTAAATTTGGGATTAATTATTAAGTACATATAATTGAAAATAAAGAAGTCGTTTCATAAACATACAATTAATTCTTTGGTCCTATCACCAAAAAAAGTTTCAGTTCTCTGAAAGCAAAGTCCTTCCATTCTGTCAAATTGTACTTCCCTTTTTTTTTTTTTTTTTTTAATTTATTTGACAGACAGAGATCACAAGTAGGCAGAGAGGCAGGGGAGGTGGGGTGGGGTAGGGGGGTTAGCAGGCTCCCTGCTGAGCAGAGAGGTCCATGTGGGACTCCATCCCATGACCTGAGCCAAAGGCAGAGGCTTTAACCCACTGAGCCACCCAGGCACTCCTGTATTTCATTTCTAAATAAAACCTTTAAATTAACAGATATGGTTAGATTGAGGATTCTTTTCAAAGAGCATAAAAGAGAAATTCTAAAGAGTATGACTGAAGACTAAATTAAATCCATCAGACAGATCACTTATGAAACTTTCATTATGTGCATGTGTATCACGTTATGTAAGAAAACAGGAAAAAATAGAAATTATATATACAACTTGAATTCTGAATCATCTAACTTTGAATGAAGTTTCGTCATAAAGGGTGAAATGAAATTGAGTCTCAGAGGGCTAACACACAATGAAGAGCGGAAGAACTTTGAATAGCAGGAAAGCTAGTTAGTATTTCAAAAAGTGTGCTAAAATTCACAAAGCAAGGGGAAAGCCAGCCATAATAAAAGCAATTTTACTAAGATTTCCACACTTTCTCCAGTTCTTTCTTTAGCTATGTAACAAGGCATCCTCTGCTTCCTTCCCCAACTTCTGACAGAATCTCTCTTTCTCTGCAAGCCATTTGTTGTCCCCTCCCCTTTCCATTTGTCACCTCACCTCAACTCACCTCCTTTCTCTGGGTCTTCCCTTTCCTTTTCCTCATGTTTCTCCTGAATCTTTTATGTCATACCTTTTCTTAAGTGGCTGGTCATAATATGGAATGAAAGCATTTTAAACACAATTTTTTAAGAGAATTTTATTTATTTATTTGTTAGAGAGAGAGAGAACACAAGCAGGGGGAACAGCAGGCAGAGGGAGAAGCAGGCTCCCAGGTGATCAGGAAGTCCATGAGGGACTGAACTGAAGGCAGATGCTTAACTTACTGAGCCAGGTGTTACTGCATTAATTTCAAATCAGTGATATTAAACGTTTTATTTATCTCAAATAGAAATCTCAGATTATATGGCTGTCTAAGTAATCATTGAACTCAGACAGCCTGGGTTGCAATTCACCTCCACCTCTTCCTAGCTCTGTCACTTTAAGGAAGTTATTTATTATCTGAAAAGTGTGAAAATAAGATATGAACCTAATGGAATTCTTGTGAGCATTCCAAGAGAATCTATGTGCTAATCACCTACTATTCAGAGTGCTCAATAAACGTTAGCCACTAATCAGTGTATACATTATCTTTTCCCAATTCCTTGAAGATGGAACATTATTGTACTAAGTTAATTTTTACTCTTATCCTATACTTGATAAAATATAAATTAGCACATAGTGAAAATCTCTGTTATAATATGTCCCACCTACCACCACCACATCATTGGAAAGAGAAATAACAATTCATAAACTGTTCTGCTCTATACACGTTCACCAGGCTGAAGTTACATACTGGGGGGAAAAACACAAGTTAAATGAGACTTTTGCTTAGTAAAATATCAGTAAAAAGTTTAACAAGTACACAACAGGTTCACCAGTATTTTGCAATATATTTTAAATAATAGGTAATAAAAGGAAATAACCCAAGTAATTGTATTTTGTTAGGGTACATTGATTCCATTACTAATGTTCTAACTTGACAAATTATTTTACTCTAAGCCCTTAGATATGACAGCACATTCCCACTGTTGTTAAAGGCTTTGTAAGGCCCAACAAAGTTAACACACCCCAAATTAGGTTTGTAATGCTTTTAAATATACAAGGTGTTGGGTAATAAGCAGAATAGCTAAGTTTTTTATCTGTAATTATAAGGAAGGTTTCTACAAAGGTATTTTAACCCATGAATATATAAGTGGCTTTGATTTAAATGTATAATATTCCATAGCAACGAAGAACACACTCCTCTCTGGGAGACTGATATATAATATGCAAAAAGAAAATGCACAGTAGCAAGAGCACAACCTTCAAAAAGTCACTTGTGTTTGTGAAAATATTTCAGATTAGGCTTTAATATTTTAACAAGAGAAAATGCTTCCCAGGATGAATAAAATCTAACCAAGGTGTAAAGCCCTAACAATCCATGTTTTAATCATAAATGAAAGACAATAATCACTTATTTAAAAAAAGAGTACAAACATCCTAATGTATGAATATAGAACATTTCTTACATATTCACGTTAACATTCTTTAAACAAGAAAACCTATCATCAAAAAACAAAACTAAAATTAAGTTATACATTTTTCATCACGTCAGACAAATACATTCAAAGCTCACTAAATATTCTTTCTTACATTTCAAACAGCTTATAAAATCCCACCTCATTTAATAAGGTTCCCACAATAATTGGAAGTAAGATGGTGAGTCCGTCACCCACCCTTGACCTAGTCCACTTGGTACGCACACTTAACCTTCACAAAAGCAGCCATGCTAAGTAAAATGAATGCAAAAAAGGCATTTTCTTTGTCCATTCTGGCAGACAAAAGAAAGCATATTGTATAAATCTGTTCCACTTCATTTTTTAAATTAGAAGCTCAGAAAGGGGGAGCTCATGTTGTACAAGGTCAAGAACAGATTCATTTCTCCAGGTATAGGGGTCAAGGAAGTTTTCAAGTATTTTCATAATGCTTTCCCCAAGTTCAAGTCAACACGTACCAGTAACACAGGGCCTGACAGAGAGTAGGTGCTCAATAAATATTTACTCAGTACATGAATGAATGGATAAATGAATAAAAGAAATCCAGGAGGGGCACATGGATAGCTTAGCAGAGAGAACACATGACTTCATTTTGGGGTCATGAGTTTGAGCCCCACTTTCGGTGTAGAGTTTATTTAAAAAAAAAAAAAAATCCAGGCAGGTACTGGAAGAAACCATTATCACTGAGGATGAAACAACAAATAAAATGCTGAATTTCTATTGTTAAAAAAAAAAAAACCAGCTTTTGAGCGCCTGTTTGCCAGGTACTATGCTAGATGATTTCATTTATATTTAAACTACCGTGTAAAATGCTTAAGGATGATTACACATTTTAACACGGGAAGAACACTTCTGGGGACCTCTAGGCAACAGGCTAAGCAGAGAAGCAGACAGGTTTGTGGACCAGAATGCTCACTGCAGCACTATCTATAGTAATGAAAAACTGAAACCTCCGTAATATATTATAGTGGTTGAATGATTCTGCATATTTTTTTAAAGATTTTATTTATTTATTTGACAGAGAGAGAGAGAGAGATCACAAGTAGGCAGAGAGGCAGGCAGAGAGAGGTGGGGGTCAGGGAAGCAGGCTCCCTGCTGAGCCTGATGTGGAGCTTGATCCCAGGACCCTGAGATCATGACCTGAGCTGAAGGCAGGCAGAGGCTTAACCCACTGAGCCACCCAGGTACCCCTGCATATATTTTTTTTAAGATTTTATTTTGACAGAGAGAGATCACAAGTAGGCAGAGAGGCAGGCAGAGAGAGAGGGGGAAGCATGCTCCCCGCTAAGCAGAGAGCCCCATGCGGGCTTGGATCCCAGGACCCCGGGGATCACGACCTGAGCAGAAGGCAGAGGCTTTAACCCACTGAGCCACCCAGGCGCCCCAATTCTGCATATTTTTGATACAGTGCTATGTGGCCAGGAAAGATCATATTTCTTAAAAACATTTAATAAAGGAGGAAAATATAACATAATTGAAAAAGCAGAATATACAATTATTAAAAGTAAATATATGATTCTATTAAACATATATGCAGAAAGAAAAAAACTGAGAGATAAAATGTTAACTACTTCTTTGTACTGGGATTATATAAACGTGATTTTAATTTTCTTTATGCTTTTTTTTCCAAACTTCTACATCAATATTTTTATTCATGTAGTCATAGAAGAAAATGCCAATGCATGGAAAAAAACATAGGAGAGGGCTTTTTAAACTTTATTGTTTTATTTTAACCTAAAATTTTCATACAATTTGAGAAAAATTAAAGGAAAAAATATACATCTTCTTAAAAATCAGAAAAAATTAAAAAATTATTTTATTATTTTAATATAAAATATTAAATATAAATTAGTACTATATGTCTACCTGGCCTTTATTTTTTTAAGTTCTTTTTTTTTTTTAAGTAATCTCTGCACGGAACATGAAGCTCAAACTCAAAAACCCCAATATCAAGAGTTGCTTGCTCTACTGACTGAGCCAACCAGGCACCCCAGTGGCCTTTATTCTTCTAAAATCACTTCTATAAACTATGCTATAAGAAGAAAATGCACTATAAAGCACTATATAGTACATCTAAGTATACTTTGCTTAGGTAAGCCAAAACCAAGTTTTTAAGAATCTGCTGATATTTTTCCCTATATGTTAAAAAAGGGTAAGGGCGCCTGGGTGGCTCAGTGGGTTGAGCCTCTGCCTTCGGCTCCGGTCGTGGTCTCAGGGTCCTGGGATCGAGTCCCCAGTTGGGCTCTCTGTTCGGCAGGGAGCCTGCCTCCTCCTCTCTCTCTGATGCCTCTCTGCCTACTTGTGATTTCTCTCTGTGTGTGTCAAATAAATAAATAAAATCTTTAAAAATTAAATTAAATTAAATTAAAAAGGTAATTTTTTTTAATTATTAAGCAACAGGAAGAATACTATATAGAGTCAATTCACTAGTTTAAAACCGAAATACAAATCAGAATTTTTTCCAACATACAGCTAGATTACAAAACAAGATATATAGTTAGACCTCAGTATTAAAAGTTACTTTCAATGTACAAAATATGAGACATGTTGTGGAGGGAAGCATTCCAGAATTCAGCAACATGGTGATAATGTGCTTGTATTACACAACTCTCACTTGTATTTTGTCTGAAAATAATATAAATCAAATGTACTCCAGACCTCATTCATATGAGACTATAAAACAGGGTCAAATTTGCTTTTAATGACCTAATTAGGGAACTAAAATTCCCCCACTAGCCTGACTGATGAAATTAGCATCTTTAAATTTTCTCCATAGTCATTTCTGAGATGCCCATAGCAATGCCTCACTCCTGCCCCATGCCCCTCTCTGTTAGTAGCTATTCCCACAACGTGCTGACTTGTTCTGCTCCTCCTTCTCTGGTTCCTGTTGCTTTGTGTCTGTTACAGCGGAGCCACTCAACAGAACTGAACGTGTGTCCTGCCTCTCACCACCCCAGTGTCACAGTGTGATCTCCTGCAGCTTTTGAAATTTTAGCCCTTGGAGTGCCATAGCACAGCAGAAGAAGATCCAGAGGAATCCATCCTCCCTGACTCCCCACGTGAGTCCCACCTGAGACCTTCTGTTGGGGCCCACCATCTCACTATGTCTGTCTGTCTCTCATATAGAGTTTCTGGCCCTCTCCCTCTAACCACAGAAATTAAGACCGAGTAAAAGGGGCTGAATGAAGAGAAGACCTACAACCTGCATCTTTCCTTAGTCCTTCTACTGCAAATCCCTCCCACTTCTGCATGTTTTCAAAATATACACATCAGAAACTGGCAAACTCTATGTGTAAAAGCATGTATATAAGAAGAAAATATGTGATCAGGCATCTCTACAACTTCAGATGGTTAAAACTTGGATCTGGAGTCCCCAAAACTGGATCTGAATCACTCATTTCACTACACACTAGCCACATACTTAATCTCTCTAAATCCCAATATTGTCATTTTAAATAGAGCTACTGTATTATTTGCCCCCATCAAGTTGTTGTGAGAATTACAAAAGATAATGCATATAAAGGACCCATGTAATACAAGTTCAGTACAATTGTTTTCAAATGAATCTGTTAATTTGGCAAAATATACAAAAGATTATATGTTAGTCTTGGCTGAAACCTAATTCTCAGAGTTTCATAGAGAAAAAAAACCACTAAAGCATCAAAACAAACATATCTTTGTTCAATGAGGTTTTTGGTTTAGTTGAGGAGACTTGGTCTCTTAAAATCTTGGGCAATTTGTACTCACCTAACATTGTATAGTTCATTAGATTCAGAGGATGCAAAGGACCATAATAAAGTGCCTAACTGGGAGTCAGATTTTAATCTGAATTCAGTTCATAAATGTTTACATTCAGCTATGTAAAGGCCCTGTCTAGTATGTATGTGTGTGCAGTGGTAGTAGAGGATAATATATACAAATACCCATAATAACACGAGATAAATGCTAAAATAGTTTTTCAAAATTGCTTTGGGATTACAGAAGACAAAGCAATTTGTTCTATAAATTTGTAGAGGGACCAAATGGTATCTCATAAGTTGCAAAAGGAGAGACCTTTAAAAGATCATCACAGTCATGGAGATAAGGTAGGACCGAGACAGAACAAGAGGTGCAAGGGTCCAGAGATGTGAATGTACAAAATATATGGTAAGAATGAAAAATTCCAGGTTTCAAATTCTGGCTCTGCCCTAGGCAGGATTGTGGCCAGCTTGGATGCAATACTGAATCTTCTGTACCCCAGGTCTGTATTCTGTAAAACGGAGATAAGACTATCAGATTGAGGCTTTCTCATAAATAAGTCCATTCTCATAAAAATATAAGATATAACAATTAAATTTGTTTTACTATTAATATCAGATGCCTTCTAAGCTCCGATTTGAAATTTATAATATGGCTTTATAAAATTAACATAAGTTTTTGATATTCAATATTGATTTTTTAAAAGTTTTGAGAATATTTTAATTTTTACTCAGGCTGTTTAGCTTTTATTGCCTTCTAAACATCTTCAGAGTATTCATAGCTTCTGACAGTTTGTATCCCTCATCTACACAAAGTTAGGAATTGACATGATTCCTACCTGCCAGGTGTCAAGAATTAACATGGACGATCCAGAGAGTTCACCACTGTGTTGTATTCAGATTCCCAGGAAAAGATAATCAAAGATGCCAATACCAACATGATGTAGATTTTGGAATTATCTGATGAAAAGTGTTAAATTGGCCATCATAAAAACGCTTCAGTAAACAATTATATATATTCTTGAAGCAAATAAAAAAGTAGGAAGTATCACTAAAGAAAAAGAATATGTAAAGAAGAACCAAAAGGAAGTTTTAGATCTGAAAAGTAAAATAACCAAAAAATTATTAGGTACTCTCAACAGCAAAATAAAGACAAGAGAGGAAACAATCAGTAAAATTGAAGACAAAACAATAGAAAGTACCCAATCTGGAAAACAAAATGAACATAGACTGAAAAAAAAAAAATGACAAAAGCCTTAGATAGCTATGTAACTAAATCAAAAGACTGAACATTCATATCATCAGAATTCCAGAGTAAGAGGAGAAAGAATGTACAACTAAAATAGTGCTCAAAGAAATAATAGCAGAAATTTCCCCAAATTTAAAGAAAATAAGCCTACAAATTCAAGAAGATGAGTAAACCCTAAACAGGATAAACCCCCAAAATACATGCCAAAACATATCATAATTAAACTCTTAAATACTAAAGACAAAAAAAAAATCTTGAAAGCAGCAAAATCTCTTCACACTTAAAATTTGAAAAACAAATAATTATTACAACAGGCTTCTCATCAGAAACCATGGACACCATAGACAAATGGGACAATACTTTTCAAGTGCTGAAAGAAAAGAACTGTCACCCCAGGATCCTGTAACCAACAAAAATATCCTTCAGGAATGAATTAAAAAAACAAGACATTCACAGATAAAGAAAAACTTACAAAATCTGCCAGCAGATCTACTCTAAAGTACAAGAAGAAATTCTTGAAATGGAAAGGACACAATAAAAGAAATTATCCTGGAATATTAGAAAGTACAAAGGATCAAGAGAAAAAGTCAAAATGTACATGAATACACTAGACTTTCCTTCTCCTCTTGAGTTTACTGAATTATATTTGACATAGAAACATTAAAGCAAGAACAGGCCAAGAAAAATGCAAACCAGGATTCAACTCATCATAATCTCCCTTTCCCACCTCTTTCTCTCTCAACGAGTAAATGGACACATGATCTTGATCACTGGCATAGAGACCTGACTCATTCCTGATCCTGCATTATAATGAGTAGGCATGCTTTGTCCCCGTTACTGCTTTAAGAAGATTTCAGTCATTCACCCTGCTACAAAAGGGATGCAAAAGCCAGGAAGGCTTTTGACTGATACAAAATCTTGAACATGATTTCTAATCATTGCAGGAATAATGATAAAAAGTGAAGGCTGATTCTATTTATGATCTGGCCAAACACTACTAAATATATTGCCTTCTTCTGTACCAACATGTTAATTTATGAAAACATATATAATCAATATTACAAACACTACCACACATATTTTATTATAAATTAGGAGAATCCTACATTTCACTTCTTCAAATGAAGCTGGTTGATCTGCTACCTTTGTAAGACCATGAACTTGGATAAGAATGAAACTTACACAGAAACAGAAAAGGAACACTGAATCCCTACACTCAGAAATGCTACCTACTCTGGCCTCAGTTCATAATGCACTAGCCCAAGCAAGATGCCCTGAGGGCCAGTGGAGAGCTAAGAACAAAATATATATTTCCCAGATCGTGCTATTAGAGGTCACCTGCCCATGATCAGACATATTCCTATACTAAAAAATATGAGTGCAGGGAAAATTCCATGAGAGCCACCACTAACTCCTCTTTCCTTTACCCAAAAGAAAATCCTGGTGAATGAAGAGATTGTAAAAATAGTTAGGAAAAGCTGACAACTCTCCTCTACATCTAGGAAAACACATTTTTTGCATACAAAAAAAAAAGTGACCTTATTATTCTTTAAGAACTGTTACATATCTAAGCAGCCATATAAATCTCTTCAAAGGTTTTTAAAAGGTTTAAAAGCCAGGAAATTTAGATGTTTCAGCACCATTAATGCTAACCTTGGCACTGTGACTGCTACCAATCAATTTTTTCCTTTTAGAAAGAATGAATAATTTTGATGAATACTATTGCAAATTACACACCTAAAACATAATTTTTCATATGAATGGGGCCAATGTCTTTTGGCACGCTTGTCACCATCACAATATAACTGCTAATCTTCAAATACAGTTATTAGCAACTTCAGAAAATCATTTAGAAGACCAATTCTCCTTTTTAAGGTCAATGATTACCACAGTTAATGACCAATTGGCTTTAGCCATTACTGTCCTGACCTTTACATCATGTTTTAAACTATCAAGACAATAAATAACTATTAATAATGACCTATTTTGAAGGGTGTTTTTCAGTGACCATCTATGCTCACTGAAAACATAATTGTTTTGTTTTTTATATAACCCCTCAGTCACTTGCTGATTTTTGCTTGTTTCCTTACTGTAGTTGGTATTATTTTATCATTAAAATAAGAATAAGGGAGGAGGGTGAGGAGATAAAAATCAAAGGTAATCTCTACTGCCACTTCAAAAAATAGTAGATAAACATGTCTTACTTTATAAAGTATACTGAAAGGTACAAAATGAAAAGTAAAAGCCATCTTTTCTTCACTTTCATTTCCCAAAGGTAATCAGTCTTGGGTTTCTTATCATTGCTTATAAAAACTGTTTAATGTATGTTTTAAAAAATATAGGTACTTGTTTTTCCTTTTAAATTTCATACAACTGTTTCATACTTGATACATTGTTCTGCAGCTTTGTTTTTTTCACTTACAATCTCCTAGAGACCTTTCCATCTCAATATGCATAGGTCTATCTCGATTATTGCACAGTAAGAGCTGTACAGAGTTCTATCATGTGAAAATGCAAATTAATTTAACCAATCCTATACTGATAGGTATCTAAATTGTCTCCCCTTGTGTTGTTTATTTTGTTATTGCAAATGATATTTCAATGAATATCCTCACAGGTACATTAGTTATCTGCAATGATTCCTTAGAATGCCACTGCTGGGTCCAAGAATAAGTGCTTCTTTAATTTTGAGAGATTTTGCTACACTGTCTCTCAAAAAACTGCATTGACTGATACCAGCAACTGAAGAGGATGCCCCTTCCTGCACATCCACTAGTGGGAATTATCTCACTTCTTACTTTCACCACCCTGCAAAGTAAAGATCTCAATGTTGTTTTCATTTAGAGTTCCTTCATTATAATAAGGATGTAAACTTTATATGTTTATTCAAGAATGGTTGTTTTCAATTATTATTTTCTTGTTTAATGAGAACAAGAAAATCAAGTCTGACTCCTTTGGTTGGGGCTTGATACATAACAGTTACTCAAAAAATGCTTGATCCCTTATCAGATGACTCGAACAACAGTTTAATAGAAATCTTCCTACGGCCAGGCTTTACTATTCTGATTCAATCTAATAAATTGTTTTCAAAATTCACAAGATTCCTTGACACTGAGCCAAAAGAAGCTGGCAAAACTACATACAGGATAAGCAAGTTACAAACACTAGGACACAGAACAGTAAACACATTATACACCCACTTTCCTGTAGCTATAATCACAGACCAATTTCTACCCCGTTATACATAACACGCAATTCTCTACATTGTATAAGCCCTTTGTATAAAACCAAATAATATTCTACCATCCTTTATAAGTGGTGTTTTACAGTTTTACTGTTTATATAAATAGGATATTGTATATATCCTTCTGCAATTTGCTTTCATTTTTTTCATTCAACGTTATGTTGCTGAGATACAGTCATAGAGATCTAGTCCACTAATTTAACCATTTCCAAATCTTTAATATACAGTGATTTTATTTATCAATTATCTTATAACTGATATTTAAATCACTATAATGTGCCAACGAAATTCTCGCACATCTCTTTGAACACACGTATAACAGCCTCTGTACAACATGTATGTGTATACAAGTTCGCACCTAGCAGTGGAATTGCTGAATCTTAAAAAAGCTCTTGCACAGGGGCACCTGGGTGGCTCAGTGGGTTAAAGCCTCTGTCTTCAGCTCAGGTCATAGTCTCGGGGTCCTGGGATTGAGCCCCATATCGGGCTCTCGGTTCAGCGGGGAACCTGCTTCCCTCCTCCCCCTCTGCCTGCCTCTCTGCCTACTTGTGATCTGTCTGTGAAATAAATAAATTTAATTTAATTTAAAAAAAGCTCTTGCACAAGTGTGGAAGAGGATATAAAGAAAAGAGAACTTCCTTTCATTATTGGTGAGAGCATAAAATGGCTTAGGCATTTTGGAGAGCAATCTGGCCATATACTGATAAAGTTTCTTAATCTGTAACTATGAATTAGTTTATTCCTAAGATTTGTCCCATTCATAATTTCCTAACTGGGAGTTCTTTTTGTTATCAGATATAGAACTGCCTCGGGTATTGAATATTCAGAGCAATTAAGCAGCAATGGGAAACATACTAATATATGATCAAAGAACAGTGCTTGACAGGGTTAAAAAGCATCATAAACACAAACTCAAATCAGCAAGCTTTTTGATAAGACAGAATATCATGTTGATAACAAATTCTGATAAACCAGAATTCTAAAAGAACATCACTTTCAAACTGCTCCTAAAATTTCTAGAACAAATGAAGTAATTAAAATGAGGTAAAAACAGAGTGATATATTTGGTATAGATTCCAGCTGTCATTTGTTATCTGAAAGTTGGCAATGCACATATTCATGACAATTTAATACACTTACCTATTTCTACTACATACAAAAAGATACATGAAAATTTATCAGACTATGCCTTGCTTTGATATGAGAGTAAAAAGTCAAAGAAATAGTTCTAGGTCCCCAATAAAACTTTATAGATATTAAATTTCCCTGAAAGCCAAGAGGTAAACACTATTTTATTCACAAAGCTGGGTAAAAGGTACCGCTACTGTTCTTTATGCTCTAATTAGAAAGTTCACAAATTTTCATTATGCATAGTAAATCTGAATCTATTACACCTGCAGTCTTAGAAAAGGCATAAGCTCATGTGAAGATGATCTGAGGCCCTTGAGTCGAGTCTTTGGATCTTTTAAAAGACTTGCTTAGATTCTCTATCAATGATTTACAAGATTACAAAGAACTACAATCATTAAACCAGCCCATCAAGTAAAAGCAGATCTCAGTATCAATAAAACACTCCCAAAACAAACATTCAAAATTGTTACTGCATGATCAAAGCAACTACTGAAGCTAATGTAGAAAAGCAGAGCTCTCCCAAACTGGATATGAAAATTCCCTTTAAAGACGTCACATGACTTTTTTTTTTTTTTTTTAAGGAGACTTGATTCTAGAAAAAAAAAGGGGGGGGTATCTGATTTTTTAGATATATTTTTCTTCTTCTGTGCCCCAGCAGATTTTCTATAATGGTAATTCTTGTATTGAAGCACGTAGAATTGTTTCAGTGGAGACTGCCTTCAAATGTGTCATATTGTTAAATGTATTAAGTCCTCACTACTATTTCTGTATTTGTTAAAGTATAACATAAAGGTCAAAAGTACTACCTTATCATTTAGTGGTTGCTTCAATGTTATAAGGCTTACCAATATCACTCATTGAATTCTATTCCTTTCTATTTCTTTGTTTTCTTTACAAGAGAAAATGAATAAAGTATACCAGATCTAGCCACAAGCTAATCTCCCTACTTGGCCCATGCTCCTTGCTCTAACACCTAGCAGTAGCAATAATGGATAATTAGAAGTAGTAATTATTCAAGAAGTAATTATGCAAATAATTTAAAACTTGCAAAGAAGTATCCACATAAAAGCAATAAATAAATGTGAAATCACCTTTTCCCACAATATAGGTATTCTTAGGCACATCTGTATTTTGCACTCATGGAAAGAAGACATGATTACTTTTCATAAAATTTAAAACTTCAAATTTAAGGAGTTTCATATTGCTTTATATTTTTAAAAAAACTTACTGGTAAAATAGCTCTTAACTAGTAGACTGTGCTTCTAAAAAAGAAAGAGGAATAAGGTTTTTAAAAAATTGCAACATATTCAAGTCAATTCCGCAGCTGAGCCTGAATTGGTTAAATTACATATTCTCTTGTGTTTCAGAGGAGACAAGACACCAATTACTAATGTCTAAAATTCTCTGCCTATACATAGCTTCTTCCCTAATTCAATATCCACCTAGAGAAAAAACTCTGTCCCCCACGCTTTCCATTACTCCACTGTTTAAAAGACTGATGTGACTAAGTTTGATGATCTAGTAAGGATATGAAATAATCATCAAGACATCCTAAAGACATCACTTATTCCCAAAGGATGAATCAAACAGTGAGTGAAAATGGAAATCATAAATGCCTCTAATTTCTCAAGCGTCAATTCTATAATATTGAAGAGTGACAGATTCCTATTCAATTACATTCCAAGGAAAGATACAATATGATAATTCATAGAAATAATACTTAATAATTTAAAATGATCTATATTTTCACAAAAATATACTTTTATCTCACAAAGGTGAGCTAAATTATAATGGTGAGACCAGAGAACAAAGGACAGCCCCACCCTCTCTGCTTTTTCCTCAATTAGAACTATCAGAGGTACTGCATTATGCTCTTCAGAAAACCATTCAGTGTCAGTGTTTAAATTAATCCTAATGTCCTCCTCCTCAAATTGACTACACATGTTATTCAGCTCTTAGATTTATTGCAATAGGGCATTGTGCAATCTGCATACGAAATTTGTTGCTTTACACACATATCTATGCTATGTGAGATAATTTCATGAGCGCATAAAGAACTTCTACAACTTAATGGAAAAGAGTGTTGAGTGTTACCTCCATCAAAGAGATTATGTAATCAATCTTGAAGAAATGTTCATATACATATATCTCAATATACATTTACTGTTTATTCTCTGGCAACCTGAAATATATTTTTTCCAAAATCTTAAAAAACATTAAAGCTGAACATAATTGTGGCAGAAGATAATTATTTTATAAATAAAAAGTAATGTGTTCTAGTGTCCTAAAGGTTCAATATGCAGAGGATTTTAATATATATATATACTGCAAAATGGATTTTTTTAAAAGATTTTATTTATTTATTTATTTGAGACATAGAGAGAGTGTAAGCAAGCATTAGTGGGGGTTGGGGGTGGGGGCAAAGGGAGAAAATTTCAAGCAGGCTGCGCTGAGCAGAGTCCGACCCAGGGCTTGATCTCATGACCCTGAGCTCATAACCTGAGCCAAAACCAAGAGTCAGACACTTAACAGACTGAGCCACCCAGGTGCCCCCATAAAATGGATTTTAACTTTTTCATTTGGTTGTTCCTATGATCTTTTCTTTGTAGTGTTTTATAAAACCAGAAACTTAGAAAATGATATGATTTTTAATGCTTGCTTGTTAATCACTATATTTAAGCAGATTCAAAGGCAAATTTATAAAAGAGAAAGAATAGGTTTCCAGGGGATGGGGTGTTCTGTTTTATTTTTTAACACAATCCAATAACTGACTTTTAATTCAGTAGTAAAAGATTTTCCAACTTCTATTTTCTCACAATAGGTTTATGGGAATATAACAGACCTAGGTTGGGCTCGTATTTAGTCCAACCCCAAGCAGTCCTCTGGCTTCCTGTTCATAGAAAGACTGACCAGGCTCACTACATGATCTAGATCCAACGCCCAGGATGTCATTTCTAACTTGTCAGGCATGTTAATTTATTTCCACACATTAAGTTTGTTTTCACACATTATATTGCTTTAAATTGGCTGTAAACCAAATACTAAGGGTCTTAAAGTCCAAAATAATGCAAATTTTTCCAAGGATTTGGAAAACAATACATCTTTTTTTTTTTTCTCCTTAAGCATCTTTCTAGCAAAGCAATCTTAGGAAAACTCAAATTTGAAGGTGTTGCTAAAAATAGATTCCATAGGTTTTTTTTAATCTGGTCTTGGGGAAGGCAGAAATAAAACACAGAGATCTTGTGATAAAGTGGGAATCTATATAAAAGTACTTAGCAGGGGCGCCTGAGTGCCTCAGTGGGTTAAGCCACTGCCTTCGGCTCAGGTCATGATCCCAGGGTCCTGGGATTGAGTTCCGCACCCAGCTCTCTGCTCAGCGGGGAGCCTGCTTCCCCCCTCTCTCTGCCTGCCCGCCTACTTGTGATCTCTCTCTTTGTCGAATAAATAATTAAAATCTTTTTTAAAAATAAATAAATAAAAGTACTTAGCAAAAATCAGGCACATGATAAGCATTTACAAAAACTTCAAATACTGGCTTCCCTGTTGACTCCAAAAATAACTAGTTCCCTTCCTTTAAATAAGCTATTAAACCTCTCTGAGCCTGTTTCCTCATCTGTAATCTCTCAATCCATATTCCTGGATTCTAACCATTCTGGTTAGAAGAATTTCTGCCTCAAAGGACTGGTCTGGAAGGAAATCTGAGAAAGCATCTTGTTCTTATCCCATATAAATATGGTAAAATTTTCAGTACCTTTACCTCTGTCCTATCATAGTTACTCAGAAAACATGTTCACAAATGAAGAAATATTTTTTCTCATATATAAGTAAAATCTGAAATGAAAATGGAGCAACAGAGGAAGACATCCTGCCTATTGGATTTCTCCAACTGAGTAAGTGTCTTCCTAGGAAAAGTCCACTCAAAATAAACAAACAAACCAAAACGCTGAGAAGCCATGAGAAAAAAAGGTCAAGATAACCAAGACTAGAAATAGATTAAGATCTAGAATGAGGCCAAGTCTGCAAATCATAAACAAGGCCAATATCACTAGAAATATGAGCTGTAATATTAACCCAAGGCCTGAGGCAAAGCTCAGAGTCAAGAAGGCTCAGGAAATCCTGTTCTCCTGGCAGGTATTTTCTACTATCTTCCATTTAGGTTATTTGCATATATCTCATCTCTGACTAGATCACAACTTTCTTGGAAGCAAGGATTATTGCCTAATTTACATTTATATCCCCTGCTATGCCTAGCACATTGCAGACATTCAGTTAATATTAGGCAAATTAATTATAATATCTTCTAAAGAAAATCAATGCTTATCTTGACATTCAAACAAAACATCAGCTAAGTTAAAGTCAAAATATTTATGATTGGGCAAAAGTTTTTTTTTCTTTTTAGCTTTCATTTTATTAAAATTATATATGTATCTGACTTGAATAACAAATAACTTCGGAAGATTTAAAAAAAAAAATAGCAGACTCCTCTCCCCTCACCCTCATTTCTCCCTTCCAAGAAGTAATAAACATTTTTGGTTTTCTCAGATGATTAGTTTGATGTTCATTATGTTCATTATTTTGATGTTTATCATGACTATTGTGACCCTTTGGGATTTTTAGGAGCCCCACAAATATTTAAATTGTTTTTAACAGTATTTTAGTTACCAACTTTGTGTTTCACTGAATAGGATTCTGTTAGAGCTGGATAACAAATTGCCTTTATATGGATTACGGATATTTCAAATGTTACCAACTTTACACTATTCATATCACTAAAAGTGTTGAACTGTTTTGGGGGTGCCTGCGTGGCACAGTTGATTAAGCGTCAGATTCTTGGCTTTGGCTCAATTCATGATCTTGGTATTGTGAGAACCACCCCTGTGTCAGGCTCCATGCTCAGAGTGGAGTCTGCTTGAGATTCTCTCTCTCCCCTCTCCCCCTTCCCCAATCCCCACTCACGTGCTCTCTCTCTAAAATAAATAAATCTTTTTTTTTTTTAAGTGTTGATTTTTTTTTTTTAATGGACTATAATGGAAACAGCACAAGAGATGGAGGCAGACAGAGCTTTCAGGGCATTCTGGCTCCCTATAAGTGAACAAGGAGTCACTCACTTCTTTGAGCTTCAGTTCCTCATCTAGAACACAGGAATTGGCGGCATATTATAAGTTCATTTCTGATCTCTCTACCCATTGGAATAATTTAAGAATAAAAAAAACTAAATAAAATTGCCCATAATCATTTACCTTTCCAAGACATGAAACAGATTTAACTGACATTTACCAAGGCCCTAAATGATAAACGACAAAGGAAGGCATTTTTATGGCTACTACAGAAAGTAAATAAGCTAGAGTCATCAGGGCTCCAATAGTTAGGAAGAGTAGCAAATAAAGATAATAATCATTATTAACTGAACACTTACTATTTTTTTTAAGATTTTATTCATTTATTTGACACAGAGAGAGACACAGTGAGAGAGGGAACACAATCAGGGAGAGAAAGCCGACTTCCCGCTGAGGAGGGAGCCTGAGGCGAGGCCCAACCCTAGGACTGTGTGATCATGACCTGAGCCAAACGCAGCGCCTAATGACTGAGCCACCCAGGGGCCCTTGAATACTTACTATTAAGCAGGCACAGACTCCTTTATTCCTCAGTGTCAGCAGCTGAGAGGTTTAATTCCATCCACTTTACAGATGAGCTGAAGCAGAGTGACAAATACCCTATTCAAGTTCATAGATGCTAAGTGACAGACCCAAGATCCAAATCTAGGAATTCCAACGCCAAAGAACACGCACATGTACACTCAATCACGACCTGATAATGGATTCCATTAAGATTTAAACAGCAATTTAAATTGATAAAATGATCTTAAACTGATCATACAAACATTATAATTTTTTGAAAGAAAACCCTGTTTGTGCCTGATTTAGGGAATTGGGAATAATCCAAGGAGGTTGCGTAAGATTTTCAAAGATTGCAGAAGAAACTGTGCTTGTATCAATCTGTCATCTCCTCAGATCTTGACTTTGACCCATTAAAGATGAGGCAGGCATATCAGCAGCTGTAAGGAATGCTAGCACTTTAAACGGTTATGATAGAGCATGCTATGAACTGAATTGTGTTCTCCCAAAATTCCTATGTTGAAGTCCTAACCCCATGTGATTGTATCTAGAGATGAGTCTTTAGGAATTAACTCAGGTTAAATAGGGCATAAGAGTGGGGACTTATGGGCCCAGGTTATGGCTTTATATGAAGAGAAAGATCTCTCTCTCTTTCTCTCTCCTACTCTCTCTTTCTCTCTCCCTCTGTCTCTTCCTTTCTCCCTCTCTCAGCCAGGTGTGGACACAGTCTGAAAGCCAGAAAGAGAGTGAACTCTGTCAAATTTGCATCTTGGACTTTCCAGACTCCAGAACTGTGAAAAAATAAATTTCTACTCTTTAAGTCCCCCAGTTTGTGGTATTTTTATATGGCAACCCAAGAAGACTAACAGAGCACATCAATGTAGAAGAGACTTAATAATGTTAGCTCTCTTTTCTTCTTTCTACATTTTCATATGCTGGAGGAAAAAATAAGCAGCTAAGAAGTAGTCAGTTGTTGAAAAGAAAAATAATGTGAGATTCCCACAAGAGAAGCAGATTCAAATAAAAAATACAAAATTTCTGTGTACCATTCATTAAGGAGATTAAGTGGTTAGCGTAAAGAACAAGAGTTGGAGTCATAAAACCTGGGCTCTGGGGAGGTGTAGGCCCTTATTTGCGAAATGACTTTGGACAAGTCATTTAATCTTCGATCTGCTCAAGACATAATCAAGGAAGTCAGGCTAGATGACCTTTGACTTCTTTTCTGCTAAAACATGTTAGATCCTATAATCTAGGTGGTGGAAAATTAATCAATGAAGAATCTGCTCAAGATATATTCCTAAAGTGGTAACAACGAATTTAAAAGAAATTCCAATGACACAAATTAGATCCCAGTCAAGAGAAAAACTAAATGTATTAAAAACTAAAATAAAATAAACACTGTGAGAGGCTATATCCAGACTACATATTTCCAAGACAGTCTATAGATCATAATGAAAGCAATTACACAATTTCCATATAAATAACCAGTTTCTGTGATTCAGAAGTGGCAGGTGCCCCCCACCAACAATAAGTCCTTGGCTGCTATCAGCTATTTTCTCAGCATAATTTGAATTGGAGAAAGAAAGCACAAACAACACTGTTTTCCCAGCTGTGAAAATAGGGAATTGAAGAGATTTGATCTAGGAGAAAACTCAGGTACAAAGCAAGCTATGTTGGTTTAAGAAAAAAATACAGCATAATCTTTCAAAAATGCCTACCAATATAGAATATGTGTGTTTGTGAAAATATTTAACTTAAGAGTTTCTAAGTAGAAGGGATGCCTGGATTGGCTCAGTGGGTTAAATGTCTGCATTCGGCTCCGGTGGTGATCCCAGGCTCTTGGGATCTAGTGCTGCATCAGGTTTCTTGCTCAGCGGGGAGCCTGCTTCTCCCTCTACCTGCTGCTCCCCTGTTTGTGCTCTCTTTCTCTTTGACAAATGAATAGGTAAAATCTTAAAAAAAAAAAAAAGTTTCTAAGCAGCAAAAAAATGTGAGATTTATTTCACTATAAAAAATAAAGACCAATTTTCAAAGAAATCAACATTACTCCCGGTGTAGCTGTAGTATAGCAGACAGAGCCCTAGAACTGAAGTTGGTCCTAGGTTTACATCCTCGGCCTGATATTTACTTGCTGTGTCATGGTATCCAACAAAGTTGACTCCTCTGGGCCTTAGAGTCTCCTCCACGTAATGTCAGTTATAAATAAATGCAATTAATATATGTAAAAGGGCTCTCTAGAAATGTTGCTAAAAAATATAAGCGCTCCTAAGAAGTCCAAGGTATGTTCAATTTCCTAATGTCAAAGACATGATAATAGATAAAAAATATAAAGCAAAACAAATAAAAGGAAAAAGGAATTCCCAAAGTGAAGAATCATACGAGGATACAGAGAACCCCAAAAGGAAATTTTTTCAATAACTAGTGAAATCAAAATTTAAATCCTAGAAGGCAATGCAATAAAATACTATTTTAAAATTTACCAATTTTTTAACCTAGGGTAAGATAAAACTTTCTTTATGGTTACCTATAAGATAACATATTTTCATGTTCCTATTAAGATGATAAACTCCCCTTACTACTGGTTTCCTCCACAAAAATCAATACTGAAGAAACTACAGCTTGGTAGAGGAAATAGTTATAAGGAACCAAAAAAAGAAAAAGAAAGAAAGAAAGAAAAGGAAAGGAAAGAAAAGAAAGGAAAAAAGAAAAGAAAAGCTGACCAACCAAAAGAAAACTACGTACATTAGAGTCAGGGTGCTGGAGACTATGTTGGAAGGAAACAGGCTGCTGGAAAACTTTTCAGTGCTACTCCTACCTCTACTCTGAGATAAACAAAGTGTGTAACTTCACCACACCATTGAAACTGGGCAGCAGATAGCTGGTTGTTAATGTCAACAGGGTAATGTGGGGCATTTTAAGGGTTCTTGTGAGATGGGGATGAAACCCCTAGATAGAGAAGAGGTAATAATGAGTGATGTATCAACAGGAAGCCAGTGGTGCCAGATTAACAACCAGAGGCTGGCCTTCAGCCCTTCCCAATTCACATTAAAAGACATAGTTAACTATGTCCTGGGAACAAGAGTAGACCTAGAAATCTAGATCCCTGGACATCTATGAAGAACATCCATAATTAAATGAATACATAAATATAAACATATAATATTGGATTCCCTTTCTGGTAGGAGTAAGGAAAGAGTAGGAGATAGGAAGTGAAGGGGCAAGCAAAGCCATGTCAAGCAACACCATTCCTAGAAGCAGGCGGGAGACTGGGTTCCTAAACTGCTCTATTTTCAAAGCCTAATCATTCCAATCAGACACAAAATGAAAGACAATTAACTTAAAATTATAATTGCTGCTGCTGTGCTGGAACTCAAGAAAGAAAACTAAATTGTGTCCATGGAAATTTAAGACAGAAGAGGCAGTGGCCGCTAGGGGGCACCAAACCACAGCAAGGACTAGGAAGACTTGGGCTCTCAGCCTAAGGTCCAGAAATCCTGGCAGGCAAACTGCAAAGGCTTCCTCCAATCATATCATCAATATCAACATTACATATTTTGGCACCTACACAAAGTCTGAACTCTCTTTGTAATCTTTTGGAGTTTTATACACCTACTAGAGCAGAATTATTGAAATAGTTGTACCAATAATTTAAAAAAACACAGTATACTAAGGCAATAAAGAAAGATACCAGCAGTGTGAGTCGTAAATAAGAAATCATTAAAAAATAAGAGACTCTTAATATCATAAAACAAACTGAGGGTGGCCAGGGGGAGGAGGGTAAGAAGAGTGTGGTGGGGTTATGGACATTGGGGAGGGTATGTGCTATGGTAAGTGCTGTGAAGTGTGTAAACCCTGCAATTCACAGACCTGTACCCCTGGGACTAATAATACATTATATGTTTATTAAATTTTTTTTAACTATAAAAAAATTTAGTGGTATAAAAACAAAGCAGCTATAATAAAAAATAAAACAGAGGAAAGAAAGAGCAGGATAGATATAGCTAAAGGACGAATTACAGATTTAGAAAATCAGATCCGACATTATTCTGAAAAGACAACACAAAAGGGTAAGTTCTAACAACATAAAAGGGAAGGCAACAGATGGAAGCATATGTGAACAGCCAGAAAACAGGAGTCCCAGGAAAAATGGTGGAGAGAACTAGAGAGAGAGACAAAGAAAATCTTCAAAGGAATAATTAAAATAAATGCTTCACAACTAAAGATGAAATATCTCTGAATGAAAGGGGCCTCTAATAGGACAAATAAAGAAGACTCTATTCCATGACATAGTATGGTTAAATTTTAGAGCAAAAAGAAAAAGATAAAATTCCTAAAGCCTCTAGAGAGAAAGGAGATAAACTTTGGAACAGCACTAGATATATAATACAATATGTAACATTTTAAAATATTGATAGTAAATAATTTTGACTGTAGGCTTCATATCAAGTCAAATTATTTCTCGAAGGTGGGGCAGAATAAAAATTGTAGGCATACAAGGGCACAGATGGTTTGTCTCACAAAAACTTAAACTGAGAACAATCTTAGAAAAGGTACTCAAATTAAAAACAAACAGAGGAGCTTGCCTGGCTCAATCAGAAGAGCATGCGACTCTTAATCTCAGGGTTGTAAATTCAAGCCCCATGTTGGGTGTAGAGATTACTAAAAAGTAAAATAAACTTTCAAAAAACCAAGGGAACAAACAAAATAAAATCAGGAAGATAATGTAAGTATACAGGATTATAACAACCCTTTCATCAAAGACAGGTGTGAGGTTGGGTTATAGAACAAAAAAGTAAAATACAGAATGAAAAGGGGGAGTGTTAAATGTTAGATTTTTTTTTAAAAGATTTTATTTATTTGTCAGAGAGAGTGAGCACAGGCAGAGAGTGGCAGGCAGAGGCAGAGGGAGAAGCAGGCTCCCTGCTGAGCAAGGAGCCCAATATGGGACTCTATCCCAGGACACTGGGATCATGACCTGAGCCGAAGGCAGCCGCTTAACCTACTGAGCCACCCAGGCATCCCTGTTATTTTTTAAGTAGTTATAACAAGTAGAGGCTAATGGTTGAAAATCAAAATAAAATGGATAAATTCTTAGAAAAATATAACACGCCAGAATTGGCAAAAGAAATGGAGAATCTGAATATAGTAAATAACATGATACAATGTGAAATAGTCAAATTCCCCTCTCAAAAAGTCCAAATCCCTAAAGGAGGGTTGCAATAAGCTTTTCAGAAGCATTCATAACTTTTATAAGTTGTACCAGCAAATAGGAAGTGTGAAAATTCCTAGTTCATTTTCAGAAGTTGATTAATGGAATCTTGATTCTAATACCAGACTTTATAAGAAGAAAAAAATATATGGATCCATTTCACTTATGAGTCAAATGAAGAGAAAAAAAGAAACAACCTCTAAATAAAATATTAGCTAACTGAATCCACAATTACATTAAAAAATGATAATACATAATGATATTATGAGGTATTCTATAATATGAAGGTGGTTCAATATCTTATGATTTTATCAATTAATATAGGAAAAGCACTTAATAAATTTGTTAGTCACAATTTTAAAAAAAATGCAAGGGCACTTCCTTAAGTTGGCATAAACTATACAGGGATACTGTCCCATCTGAACTTAGCTGAACATCTGCTGGTCAAACTCAGTAACAAAATCAATTCAAATTGAATTTTCAGTTTTCAATCTTCCTCACTATCTTAGTTCTCACCACTCACTATCCAAAATTCATAAACCATATAAAACCAAATAACTGAAATCATCTTTCTCTACCACCAACCAACTATCTGAATCCAGGCTCCAATCCAGGCTAATCTTGGATAGCAAAGAATACCTGTATAGCAAACACCTACATGGAGCATTATATTTAATGAAGAATCTTTATTCTTTTTAAGATCAGGAACAAAAGGAGGGAGACTACTTGCATCACCACTCATAAATGAAGTTCTCGAGGTTATGGTCAAAATAAAATAGAAAAGAAAATTTGTCAAGGTTGGAAAGAAAGGGAAAAATTATTATTTTTAGATGATATAAATATCCACCTAGAAAAAAAAACAAAAACGTTTTTTAAGTTTGAAATAGAAGAGCTCAGGGAAGTTGTCAGACAAATTAAAGGGTTCTTATCATTAAGTCTCCAAACTCTAACAGACCCATACATTTAGATGGAAAAATAAATTACATTTTTATATTCAACAACCTTTATTTACTTTTCCTAACTTCGATTACATTTTACTTTCACTTTCCTCTATTTAGCACTTACTTCTGTTATAAATACAGGCAACAAAACACAGTGGTTATCACCAACAGAAGATATAGTTGTTTCCATATCACATTACAGTTGTTGCAGATATCTTGATATAGTATTAATTTTTATTATGATTTCAAAATTATCAGTCATTGGCCAATATTATTATTTAATACATTAAAAAGAAAGACACATCTATGTATTTTTATATGTCTTTGCATTTTAACATTATCCTGAGAAAGTTTCTAGTCTCTACCAGATTGCCATGGTGTTCATAACATTTAATCAATTCTTCAAAACCCATAATTAAGGAGAAAGAGAAAATTATCTTGACTTGGACACACTACCCACTATGGAAAGAAATGTTCAGTATGTAATTAAAGTGTTTTTTTAAAGAATCTCTACATCCTTTTTCAATTAACACATTCTTTTCAATTAACTCATTTGGTCCCAACTGAGTCAGAAAGACACCAGGTACTCTTTGGTCTCTATAATTTAAGAGCACCTAAAACATTCCATGGGTCAGGTGCTCTGTCCCAAATGATCAAAAGATAAGAGGAAAACTAGGGACAGAACTAAAACTATTTAAACTGGTAAAGAGAAAGTAGACAAAAATATTCAGTCAAATTTATGAATCATTACACAAAGTAAGGTAACAAGTTGGTCCCTGTCTAGGCTAGGTCTTTGTTTCAATGTTTATAAATTTATAGGAATATAGAGGCTTAAAGTAAAAATGAAGTTATTCCAATCCAAAGTAAGTTAAAATATTCTGACACTCAAGTGAAATAGGAAGTACTCAAGATTTTCATCTGGAAACCTTTCTCAACAGAAAAAAAAAGTTTCAAGGCTGAGAGAAAAGACAAGATCAGCTCTCTAACCTTTGCCTGCTTTACTGATTCATGACGATAACTTCAGTAGAAGAAATCTAGTAGTATGAAAGTACCAATTACAACTCTTCAAATTTCAATGAAGAAAAAGAAACCAGTCAATTCTTTCCTTAACAACAACAACAACAACAACAAAATGATTTTATTTTTTTAAGTAATCTCTACACCCAGCATGGGGCTTGAACTCCATCTCTACAGCCATCCTGGCTCTCAATCTCAGGATCAAGAGTCACATGCTCTACCAACTGAGCCAGCCAGACACGCCACCAGTCAATTATTTTCTACTTCCCTAATTTACATTACCTAATGCTATGTAATACTAGTAACATAAAAAACTATAGAGAATTATAACAACAGATGAGAAATATATTTTCAATTTTCACTGACACTGGGATAGGATCAAAGCTGTATTTCTTTTCTATAATCCATGGATTAGATTCTCTATTCAAAAACTACTAGATGAATTAATACTGCCAAGAACACAAAACTCTTTTTTAGAAAAAGCAAAAGAATAATTAAGAATTTTGTTTTAATCAATGATTTGTCTATTGAAAATCTTTTTACTGCTTTCATGTTTGGACACTTATCATTTCATTGCCCTTTTAGTTGCTTTGATGATATGACTAACCTATGGCAGTAGTTCCCTGATTTCTTGAAATACTGATTTATCATTCTACTTAAATCAGGAAAAGGAACAAAACAAAACTATTGATACTCATCTTCAGGGAGGAACTTTCACTTTGACATTTAGAGATTCTTTTTGTTGTTGTTGTTGTTTTCCATTTTTTTTATTATTATTTCTTTCCAGCGTAACAGTATTCATTGTTTTTGCACCACACCCAGTGCTCCATGCAACACGTGCCCTCCCTAATACCCACTACCTTGTTCCCCCAAACTCTCACACACACCCCCCGCCCCTTCAAGACCCTCAGGTTGTTTTTCAGAATCCATAGTCTCTCATGGTTCACCTCCCCTTCCAATTTCCCTCAACTCCCTTCTCCTCTCCATCTCCCCTTGTCCTCCATGTTATTTGTTATGCTCCACAAATAAGTGAAACCATATGATACTTGACTCTCTCTGCTTGACTTACTTCACTCAGCATAATCTCTTCCAGTCCCATCCATGTTGCTAAAAAGTTGGGTATTCATCTTTTCTATTAGAGGCATAATACTCCATTGTGTATATGGACCACATCTTCCTTATCCATTCGTCCGTTGAAGGGCATCTTGGTTCTTTCCAGTTTGGTGACCATGGCCATTGCTGCTATAAACATTGGGGTACAGATGGCCCTTCTTAGAGATTCTAATACAATTCTTAAATCTAGATAAATGACCCTATTAACCATATACATTTTTAAATGACAAAAGACAAAAGCCATTATAGCCAAAAGTACTTACTCTTCTTATTCCCATTTAATACCTAGAGTATGTTCAACCTAATACCACTTTATTAAGATTTAATTTAAAAAAATCAGCACACACTGAAAAGATCCTACTTACAATTTCCCAAAGTTCAATTGCATTTTGTCAATCTCTGTATCATTTACAAGAGAGAACTTAAGAAAACACCGTTCTCAGGCCTCATATATAGAGTAACATGTTTACTTCCAACAAGACTTATGGAATTTGTACTAGTATTAAATATCTTAATAATCTCTGAAAAACAACATTCACTATCCCAAAGTCCAATCCTGTTTTCATTTTTACTTGACCAACTTATTCTAAACCAGAGCACTTCAAACTTTAAGGTGTATACGCATCACATCTTAATAAAGTGCAGATTCTGAGACAGTTGAGTCTGGTGTGGGGACCTGAGATCCTATATTTCTTGCAAACTTTAAAGCATGATTCATTCTTCAAATCATACTTTGAATAGCAAAGTTCAAGACCGCATTAAATTTAACTTCTACAGCAATGCAATATACTTCATTTCATATAGATACTTAAATATCCTTTGGCTTTCTCTGACACAGGTGACGTAATTCAAATTCCTTCTAGTTTCTTAATGTAAAATGTGATAGATGAGTGAGTGTGGTAGAGTTGAGGTATAGATAAATATAAGAATTTTTTTAAGACTTAAAAATAGGAAGCAAAATTTGCTTGAAATTTCACACTGTAGGTTGAAGTAAGGTGTAACAATTAATAGTAACTACATTACTAACTTAGTATTTGAATATTGGGAAATAATTTTTAATAACTCTAATGCTTGGGAAATTTAGATTTATTATGTAGCATAATAAATTACTACTACTTGCAGTTCCCACACACACAAAAAAATCCCTTAAAAAGGTTCTTACTATTAAAAGTATTTAACATTACATTGGGAAAAATTTTTAACTAGCATTAATATTTTCAGGACTTTCCCATAATAAATATGAGTAAAAACTATGCAGGAAATCATTAAAAATCTAGTGGGCATTAGAGAACCAATTTCCCTAAATAAAAATAACAAGAAAAACTATTCTATTATCAATACTTTGTCTTTTGGCATTATGTTACATAATCTATCAAACAACAAAGCATGTTGATATCTAAATACTCCAAGTATTTGCAGAAAAGGCTGCATTATGTGTACCCCTAATCTTAATTTTCTGGATTGGTATGGACTGTAAGTTTGTTAAACATCACTTGCATATGTCACCTTAATAATACTTTTAAGTTTGAAAGTGTATATTCTAAAATGTTTACCCATACTCTTAATTCAAAGTTTCTAAATTTACACACACAAATCTGAATGTCTGGGATTAGTTTTTTCAGTAAGCTTCTCAGTTAACATGCTACGGAAAATCTAGCATGTCTGAAACAGCTATGCACAAAATTCTCCAAACATAGCAAAAGCAATATTTCCAAGATATACTTTAAAACACATTAATAAAACAGACCAAATTTTTGCTATTGGAATGAAAATCAAAAAACCCTACTATTAAATGATACATAACCACAAATTATTCAACTTCTAGTTTAGATACAGATTAACAAATTTAAATGGTTAGAAATTCTTGTTTATGTAAACTGTTAATAGATTCAGGGTGTTACTTAATCCTACCCCTACTAGTACTAATGTAACCTTGGTAAAGTTATTATCTTTAATTGTTAATTTTCATTTCTATAGGAAGGCAAAAATTGCTTCCTTTGTCTATGGTTTATTCAACTAATATGTTGTGCCTATTCTGAGGCAGGCACTGTGCTGGAGTGAGTAAGACCAACTATCCACCACGGCATTTGCAGTCTAACACAATATACAGGTGGATGAACAAGCAGATGAATAAAGTATGCCCTATGAAGACAGATAGAGTTGGATAAGAGTACAGCTGCTTTTTTAGAGCATGTTATATTGGGGAAGACCTACCTGAGGAACATTTGAGCAGAGATCTACCTCTAGGATGTTATGAAAAGCTAGTGATCATGTTCTTTGTTTCAAATATATTTTCTAAATTTTATTATTTAAAAAAACCAACTTTCATTTATCCCTTATAATAATAAACAGGGATGACATAAGCAACTATATGCCAAAAATAAATCCCGACTAATTTTGGTTCTTCGTTTGATCACTGTTAAGATACAAAGTTGCCTAAATTACTGTGTGTCCCAGGAATGATCCACCCTCTAGCAGAGTTGGTAATGAGAAAAAAAACAAAACAAAACTAGAGGTTTATGAGTAGGGAGCTGATGGGAGAAGAGTAGAATAAAGAGAAATAAAGTGTATGGATGATCCATAAACTGGATAAGCAGCTCATGAAAAAAATCATGAGTAAATGGCATTTCTATTTTCATTTTACTCCCCCAAAGCAGCAATTTGAATGGAGTGGGGTGTGTGTATGCACACATGCATATATGTGCCATGGCTTTTATACCTAACTTCACCTAGCACTTTCCTCTTTTTACTTTCAAAGCATTTTATCTCAAAGGATAAGGTTTAAACGCAGATCTGTAACTATAAAACAGCTCTGGTTCAACCTTATCAGAAAAGGACCAGAACTTTAGATTATATAAATTCTCATGTTTTTCTTCCAAGATGCATCAGCCACTTGGCACAATACTTCAGTCATTTCAGAAAACCTGATTCTTCACTCCTTCCCTGATAAACTGTTCAATCAGAACTATGTTGAATTTATTTCTAAGTATCAAACTAAAAAGCTAGAATTTCAACCCCTGAAAAAAATGACAAAGGGGAGAAATTCATTTCTTTAAAGATAAATAATCACGACTCTAAAGAGGTCGGTATCAATTACTACATGTTATAACGCTTTTTTATAGGTTTTTTTTTTTTTTTTTTAAAGATTTATTTATTTGACAGATAGAGATTACAAGTAGGCAGAGAGGCAGGCAGAGAGAGAGGAGGAAGCAGGCTCCCAGCTAAGCAGAGAGCCCGATGGGGGGCTCGATCCCAGCACCCCGGGATCATGACCTGAGCTGAAGGCAGAGGCTTTAACCCGCTGAGCCACCCAGGCGCCCCTTTTATAGGTTTTTAATTCAAGGATTTTAAAATCAACTATATGAATTATCTTGGAATGTATTATTTCCTTCTACTGTTATGAAAGTTTTCAATCTACTGCTTAGATGAGATCCATGATCAGAGCACAAGTACTAAGATCATTACCTCAAGATAATCCAAGATAAGAATAATCTGAAGAATTTAATACGAAGGATGTACACAATAGGCCTACCTCAATCAAGCTTAGTTATTAGATACAGATAAATGTGTGAACTCCTTCACTTTTTAATGAAGAATTTCTTTTTGGGGGGCACCTGGCTGGCTCAGTGGGCTGTGCATGCAACTCTTGATCTTGGAGTTGTGAGTTCGAGCCCCACAATGGGTGTAGAGAGTACTTAAAAATAAAATATTTTTTAAAAATTTCCTTTCAAACGCAGTTTTAGGTTCAGAACAAATTGAGGGGAAGGTACGGATATTTCCCAGCTATCCCCTGCCCCCATGCATGCATGACCTTCTCCATTAACAACATCCCCCACATTTGTTAACAACTGATGAACCTACAATGACCGAAGTGCATAATACTTTACAATATGATTCACTCTTGGTGTCATACATTTCATGGGTTTAGACAATGTAAAATGGAGTGTATCCATAATTATGTGTCATTTGGTGTATTTTCACTGCCAAAAATGCTCTGTGCTCTACCTATTTGTGCCTCCTCTCATCAAATCCCATTGCTTTTATTTATTTATTTAATTTAATGTGGTTTACTTTATTTTTTTAGTAATCTCCACTCAAACTCATAATGTTGAAATCAAGTTGCACGTTCTACCGGTTGAGCTAGTCAGGTGCCTCCATTTTTATTTATTTTTAATATCAGCACAGGCCCCACATGATCATAAAGCTGGTGCACAGAAGAATCTTGACTCTCCACACTTGTAGCAATCTGAGGTGAAACAAGAACATGAAAATATTATTGAATCTCCTTCTCATTCTCTCTACCCATCCACTACTATCCAAAGAGCACCCCAAAAAGTGGACTATGCGGGGTGCCTGGGTGGCTCAGTGGGTTAAGCCTCTATCTTCGGCTCAGGTCATGATACCAGGGTCCTGGATAGAGCCCCGAGTCGGGCTCTCTGCTCAGCAGGGAGCCTGCTTCCCCCTTTCCCTCTGCCTGCCTCCCTGCCTACTTATGATCTCTGTCAAATAAATAAATAAATAAAATCTTTTTTTTTAAAAAGTGGACTATGCATTGTTTATCTCTGAATCTGCCACAAAACAGACTTTCAAAGGACAAAGAGTATCAGCTGAAATCTTTTAGATGAGGTTTTTCCTACCAAAGTTAATGTATTACTTGAGATACCAAACAAAACATTGGTACTACCCTGAAATGCATTTCCCCTACTATTACTACAAATATCAGTGTGAAGTAGTATGGCTACAGCCCCCTCAGTGGGAGACTACACAGATCTTGACAAAACGAAAAAAAAAGCAGCAGTAGCAAGTATCCAAAGCTAAAAGGTCTCCTGAACAACTTTAAAACTTAAGTTTTCAAACATGTAGATTGAAAGACATTAGAGAAGTAAACAGTCCCCAATCATTTATAAGACACCTATGGGAGATAAAAAGGAGGCATGTTATCACAGTTTATCACACAAAGAGTTAGATTCTTAAAAACAGTAGAAGCACTTAAGAATGAAAAGGGAGGGGTGCCTGAGTGGCTCAGTGGGTTAAGCCTCTGCCTTCCGCCGGCATCATGATCTCAGGGTCCTGACACAGCCCATGTCAGGCTCTGGGCTCAGCAGGGAGGCTGCTTCCCCCCTCTCTGCCTGCTCCTCTGCCTACTTGTGATCTCTCTGTCTCTGTCAAATAAATAAATAAATAATCTTGGAAAAAAAAAAAAAGAAAAGAGAGCCTTAAAGATTGAGAAACTCTCAATGTCTGTAGATATCCTAAGAAGAATTGATGCATTTCTCTATACTCCTCTGCAGTGATAGGCTGAAAAGAGGATGCCTCCCTAACATATTTCCAAATGCAGTTAAGTCATGCACTTAACAGCTCTAGATTCATTGTGTGAAAAACCATGTTCCTAAGGAAATTTATCTATTAAAACCAAAGAAACAGAGCATTCATTAGCCATAAACCTTGAGAATAAATGCCATTTAAAATTTCTTTTCTTGGTACAAAGTTTATATAAAATTCTATGTTAACAATATTTTCTTAAAATACTTCTCTTGGGGCGCCTGGGTGGCTCAGTGGGTTAGGCCTCTGCCTTCAGCTCGGGTCATGATCTCAGGGTCCTGGGATCGAGCCCCATATCGGGCTCTCTGCTTGGCGGGGAGCCTGCTTCCTCCCCTCTCTGGCTGCTGCTCTGCCTACTTGTAATCTCTCTCTCTCTCTCTCTCTAAAAAAAAAAAAAAAAAAATTTCTCTTATATCCCTTTTTAATATTACAGAAAGGAGGAAAATCACTTAGTAATAAGGCATAATAGATTGCTGAAATTTACTTCCAAAAGTCTAATTCTTGGTAAACATCTGTCTCCTCTCCCTTTTTCCTCATGTGCACATGCATGTAAACCTCTTCCCAATTACATCCAAGTGAACAGTAGAAATGATGAAAGACAAGTGATTTGGCAAAAAAAGATGATGTAAAAAAAGAAAAGTAAGAATAGCAACAAGAAAGATTATAGTTAATGAAAATCAATACCTAATAACTAAGCAAATCATGACAGAAATCACGACATCTGAAAAGTCTCACTGTCCCTAGTGAACCACTGAAATAAATCACTACATTGGAGTTTCCTTCCCGTTCTGTCTGTTAAAGGCCTATCCTCACTAATAATCCCACAAATATCCAAGTCATATCCATGTGTGGCAGCTGCCTCTCCTCCCACTCTCTAACCAGATTGACTGTGGTGAGAAAAGAAAGCTATAGGCTCAAGAGAACACTCATTTCACCCATTCATTTATATTGATTCATCACACTTTTATTAAGGGCCTTCTAAATTCCAGGCCCAAGCTCAGCTAAGCAAAGGATCATTGCTGAGGAAAAGAAACTCTGGAAAGGAAGAGAGGTTGCTCCAAACTCAAGACTTACTCCATGAAATAAGTCTGGACTCTCAGGCTTTTTCAGTTCTTCCTCTACCCATTTGGTAATCTGGTCGGTGGCAACACACACACACACACACACACGTATGCAAAGTACAAAGAAAGTTAAGATTGCTGCTGAGCCCCCGAACCTGGCAAACCCACAGAAGTTCTCTTTATTCATTACAACATAGATTCAAACTGTAGAGAAAAAACTGGAAGGTGCTACAATGAACACACTGTGAAGATGGGCCTCTACCATGAAAGAAACTATCATTACAGGCAACTTCATGAGAAAACATTTGTGGACTGGTACATGGTTTGAGTTGGGTATACCAGTCAAGAGATTACAAACTGCAACAACTATAAAACAATATGCTCAGGAAGACTCAAGTATAAATGGGAGGTTTTGCTATCTATCTATTTGTGACATGTTAATATTTCATGAAGCTCTTTCACCCTGTTGGAAAAAACCCTTCCAAGCACTTAGTAAGAAAACTAGAAAGGAAACATAGGTAAGAACTCTTCAAAGATCTCGAGAACAAGAATTTCTGCCTCCCCCACTTACTACCTGTGTGAACTTGAACAAATTAATCTATGTCCCAGTTTCTTCATCTATAAAATATAGCTAGTAAAAATATGGACTTCCTAGGGTCATAGGGAGAATTAAATGAATATATTGGAATGATATGGGGCACATAAAAAGAAACGAACAAATGTCAGCTATGACTTTTATAACAAATTACCCCACACTTTCCAAGTAACAGGGTCTCTTACTTCATTTAAAATAAGATCAGGGCACCTGGGTGGCTCAGTGGGTTAAAGCCTCTGCCTTCAACTCAGGTCATGATCTCAGGGTCCTGGGATTGAGCCCCACATCGGGCTCTCTGCTCAGCGGGGAGCCTGCTTCCTCCTCTCTCTCTGCCTACTTGTGATCTCTCTCTCTTTCTCTCTCTGTGTCAAATAAATAAATAAATAAATCTTTTTTAAAAAATAAATAAAATAAGATCAATATTCTTTTTGACAGAAACATGTGACCTATTAAAAGTTACACTATGAATAGTTATTTTTATACAAATATGTGTACATGTATATAAAAGTAATCCACAGAGTATGGTATGAAAAAAGTAATCATAATTAACAGTTAACAACAGGCACTTTGTGTATAAGACTTCTATATATATTATCTTTTTTAGATGGAGATATAATTGATATGTAACATTATATTAGTTTTATGTATAGAATATAATGATTCCATATTTTCCATATTATATATTGTGAAATGATCACAAGTCTAGTTAATATCCATCACCACATATATTTACATTTTCTCATGATGAGAACTTTTAAGATCTACTCTCTTAGCAATTTTCAAATACATAACACAGTATAACTAACAACAGTCTCCATGCTATATGTTGTATCCCATGACTGAACTGCAGAGGTCCTCTTAAATGTGGATTTTTTCGATAAATACAATATAGTATCATAGTGTATTTTCTCTTCCTTATGATCTTAATAACATTTTTTTTCTCCAGTTTACTTCAAGAATGCAGTATATAATACATATATTATACAAAATATGTGTTAATCAATTGTCATAGGTAAGGCTTCCAGTCAATAATACATGCATTTTTCCACTGCACAGGGGGTTGGTACACTTAGCCCCTGTGATTTTCAATGGTCAACTGCATATATGCCACATTTTCTCTGTCCATTCAGCCACTGATGGACACTTAGGTTGCTTCCATGTCTTGGTTATTGGTTTTTTTTCATGTCTTAGTTATTGTAAATAATGCTTCATAGAACATGAGGGTTGCATGAACCTTAAAATTAGCATTTTCATTTCTTTCAGATAAATATAAAAAAGTGAAATTGCTCTATCATTTGGCAGTTCTATTTTCAACTTTTTGAGAACCTCCACACTGGCTGCACCAATTTACATCCCCACCAACATCCTCACCAACACCTATTTTCTCTTCTGTTTCGAGAACAGCCATTCCAACAGATGTGATGCAATATCTCATTGTGATTTGGATTTGCACTTCTCTGGTGACTAACTGCCACTTCCCCCATAGCGCAGGGGAGAAGAATGAGGCACAAACAAGTGAGCTGCAAGAGAATGGAGCAGGGGATGATAGTAGGAAAGACTGTTGCCCCAACAACTTCTCAGTCTCATACTTATTAGAAAGTAGGTACAACCAACAAAGAAGCCAGAGTAGGTTACACATTGACCATGAGTCCCGTAGATAAGTAAGAAGAAAGGTAAAATGTGTCTGGTCACGTAGTACACGACCTATAGTGGGCAAGCCCAAACAAAAGGATTGTCTAACTGCAGGTGCTCTCTGGGGAAAGGGAGATAACAGAAAAATGAAGCAGGCAGTGTTCCACCCTGAGCAAGCCAGGCATCCCCAGCTAATCATCTTCAAGGATGTCTATCGTCCTCTCCCCCAGAGGCCTGTTGCCAGTACATGTTTTTCTTAAGGCTACATCTAAGCATGCTTGGTAACTAGTTAAATTTCTCATGGATTATATTTTAAGCAGTACTTGTTCTGAGGGTCAGTTGCAACTGATGATGTTGGTCACCTTTTCATGAAACTGTTGGCCATGTTTGTCTTTTTTAGAAAAATATCTATTCATATCCTCTGCCCATTTTAAAAAATCTGATTGTTATTTTGCCCTAGAGTTGTATAAGTTCTTTATACATTTTGGGTATTAAGCCCTTATCAGATACAGGATTTGAAAATAGTTTTTTCTCATTCAGTAGGCTGTGTTTTCATTTTGTTGATGGTTTCCTTCACTGTACGAAAGTTTTTTAGTTTGATGTAGTCCCACTTATTTATTTTTGCTTTTGCTGCCTTTGGCTATTAGTATCAAATTCAAAAAATCGTTGCCAAGACTGATGTCAAGGAGCTTACCACCTATGTTTATTTCTACGAGTTTTATGGTTTCAGGTCATACTTTCAAGTCATTAATCCATCTTGAGTCAATTTTTGTGTATGGTGTAAGATAAGGGTCCAATTTCATTCTTTTGCATGTGGCTGTTCAATTTTTTCAGTATCACTATTTAAGAAACTATCCTTTTCTCATTTATGTTCTTGGCTCCTTTGTCATAAATTAATTGACCATCCACATGGGTTTATTTCTGGGTTCTCTATTCTGTTCTATTAACCCATCTGTATGTCTTTATGCCAATACCATACAGTTTTGATTATTACAGTATTTTAACATAGTTTGAAATCAGGAAGTGTGATCCTCCAGCTTTGTTCTCTTTTTTTCAAGACACATATGTTATCTTAATTAGTTAAAAAGAGAACTACAGATTTTGGTACTATTAGTATACTTTTTTTTTTTTTTTTTAAGTAGGCTCCACACCCCGAGTGGAGCCCAGCATGGGGCTTAAATTCACAACCCTGAGATCAAGACCTGAGCTGAAATCAAGAGTCAGATGCTTAACCAACTGAGCCACCCATGTACTCTTAGCATCCGAATTAAGAATATAAGTAAACTAAGAAACAGGGAGATTAAAGTCTAAACAAAGGAAGTGACTGGCTCACAATTAAAATTCAGATCTGTGCAACCCCAAAACCAGAGTTTCTCAACTATATGAATACTCCCTCCACAAACAACTATCAATTCACTCAGAATTCTAGATAGATAGATAGATAGATATGGAGACACAGAGACAGACAGAAAGAACTTAATGACCTTTAAGATTACTTGCCATGAATGCTGAATGAAATGCAAATGTGTAATTTATAAAGTAGATGACAGAGATAATTCCTTCAGCATAAAACTACAATGATAGTTCTGATTGACTGAGGTAGTACTTATGACACAAGCCTCCAATAAACCATTTGGTCAAATAAATTACGCCAGGTTTTCTTTTTGATTGGGGGGGGTGTAGTAAATTAAATCAAAAAAGTTACATAAAATCATTAAAACAATTTTTTAAGCCACAATTTTCACCTTCTAATAGTCTTGGCCTATAATAAGCCTGTTGTGACTTACCCTGAGTATATCTTCATTGGAAAGTAAAATAATGACCATGCCTCCCTTCTACCTACCACTATTGTCATTGAAAAGATCAACTGTTTTGTCTTTGCACTCATACAGGAGAGGTGGAGAAGAATGAAATTAAACATCTTTGAAGTGCTATTTTGTGTCAAGAACTATAAAACACAAACTATGAGATTAAAATTATGAGATTAATCCTCACAACCACCACATGGGCAAGGTATGATTATTCCCATCCCGCAGAAAAGTTTTATTCCTCTTGACCAGATCACCTATCCAGTAAAAGACAGAGCCTAAATTTGAACCCAAAACTACTTCTAAAGGTTTCTCAACCAGTGAGCAACATATACCCTCGCTTTCTTAACCGGTTCTAATCTCCTAACACAGCAATCCCTCCTGTGTACAATTCCAAAACTAGCTGGATGGGGAATCCTGGGTAGAAGGGAATTTATATACTGCATATGGATTTCCCCTTCAAGATAATCAAAAGAAAACAATCTGAAGAGCTGTTACACATAAAATTTTTAACACTACATCAAAACTTGAAAACAAATAACAAAGTAAAGATGATGCAATACTCAATTATGCTTTATGTATATTCCTTAGCCGACACTTGAGGAAATTACCACTGGGGAGAAAATAACATTTCTAATTCCAAGGATAAAATGAAATGCTCAATGAATTAGTTGAATTTTTTTTCATGTTTCCCAACCTGTTAAAATTTTGTATTTCACTAAGTCAATGTACCACAGAACTTTAGGAATTAGACACAGTAGTTTATTCAAAATACTAGAATTGCTTTGTAAGAATATGAAAACATTACTTTCAGAGAAACTATCAAATGACCTTGATGATCTACACAACATTCATTATAGACTGGTAAACATTTGTGAAAATCCTTGCTGTGATGATTGATTGCATTTTTCCCTGCTTCAGTTACCTCGAACTAAATTGCCTGTCATTAAAATGATGACTTCTGTCATTGTAGTTCTTTAATCCTTCCTCACTCCTTTCCAGCAATGACAACCTTAGAATAATATACTGTAAGTCTTTATGGATCAATAATGCTCGATATAAAACACTGCAATCTACCACCAAGATTTTTATCCCCCTATTTATAATGATGTCTGACAAGCTAACTAACAGTAAAATTTCTTACTAAGGAAAAAAAAAAGACATCTAACAAACAAGTCAAATACAATACTATAAACAGCATATGCCAATCCAAACAAGTTTAGAATTTTGAGTGAAGCTCAATGTTAGAAAACGCTTTTATCCTAAAGTAGTTAATGACTGAGTTGTCATTTGTAGACTACTCAAGAAAAAAAATTATTATTCAGGCCCTTACTTAGACATTTTGAAATGATTTATGGGAGGTTATTTATATGAAAAGGCTTCTCTGCAATGTCAGAAACAGAAAGCTTCCACTTAAAAACCATAAAAGATAAGGCAACATGCATATTCTGGTTAATTTTTTTCCATAGGCAATTATAAAAGGTATTTTTTCCATTTAACCTATATTTAGATGGTACCTTGGACATCTTTATATGGATATTAACTTATAATTGCCTTTAAACACTACAATTTAGATGTTTTCATTTAAACCAAGAATTATTTAAAGTAAATGCCATTATATCAATGAAAAAAGAGCCATGACACTCTTTACAACTGACATTACCTCTTTTTTATGAGGAGTTATATTAACCATGCTTTCTCTAAATCTCCTTGTGTTTCATCATTTGTTAAATTAAATCTGAAATCTTTGACAGTAGTAAACTAGAGGGGAAAAGTTTCAACAAGCTAAAAGTTCACCATATTTTTTCTCCTAAATTATCTAACTACAGAATAAGAAACAATTCATTTTTACTATTGGGCAGTTTGAAAAAAAGAGATTTTATTGTAGTTAAAGAATTAACAACACATCAATAAATCACTTTAAATTATCCACAGGGACAAAATGTAACCTTCATGCATTCTGTCTCAAAAAACCATCAGAAGAATTAAAACTGAGAATTAAAACAAGAGGGAATACAGACAACAGGAAAAATAGGGATCTAACAAAGAAAAGAGACAAAAGAAATCTAAATTGAAGCAAAAGGGCTTAGGGCTCCAAAAGGAATGTCTCTGAGAAAAAATAACAAAAATAACACTAATTATGTTATTGGTTTCATATTTAAAAGAGTTTATAGTTTGGTCAGAGTTTAAGATAAGAATTAGAAATTGGTACAATGAGGGGCATCTGGGTGGCTCAGTGGGTTAAGCCTCTGTCTTCAGCTCAGGTTGTGATCCCAGGGTCCTGGAATTGAGACCCACATCGGGCTCTCTGCTTAGTCCTTCTCTCTCTGCCTACCTCTCTGCATACTTGAGATCTCTGTCTGTCAAATAAATAAAATCTTGAAAGAAGGAAAGAAAGGGGGGGGGGAGGGAGGAAGGGAGGGAGAGAGGAAGGGAAAAAACCAAAACAGAGAGTAGAATGTAGGCTTTGTTAGACAAGTTGGAACTCCTCTACTAACCAACAGTGACATGGCGGACAATGACTTACCAGCTCTTTGCCTGAGGTTTTCTCATGTACAAAAAAAGGGTAACTATAGTATTAATGATTATGATTAGTTATTTTGTGGACTAAATGAGATAATGCAAGTGAAGTGCTTGATACACTGTTATTCTTGACTAATATAACCACTCAATATGTTCAAGAAATGAATAAGATGGTATGGAGAATACAAAGATGCAAAATACATGGTTTCTACCCTCAACTAGCTCACTATAATCAGGATAGGGAAGTAGAGAGGCAGAAATGCAGTGTGACGTGATATGTCAAGGCTTTGCAGTCAAGCAGTCTGCGGTTCCAATCCTGGTTCTATAATCTTAAATTCCAAGCTTCAGTTCCCTACATAAAAATTTGTATAACAGTAATTGCCTTGCAGAGCTGCCTAAAGATCAAGATAATATCCTTAGAGTAACTAAGGATATCCAGTAGTAGGTGTCCAGTCTTTTTTTTTAATCTTTTTTTTTTTTTTTTTTTTAAGAGAAAGAGAGAGTGTGGGGGCTGGGGGAGGTACAGCAGAGTGAGAAAGACAATCCCAAGAAGGATCCATGCCTAGTTCAGAGGCCTCATGGGGCTTGATCTCACAATCCCAAGGCCATGCCCTGAGCCAAAATCAAGAGTCGGATGCTTAACCAACCCAACAGAATCAACCAGGTGGCCCACAGTAGGTGCTCAATATTCAACTCTTGGTCCTGTTAGGATTATCATCAAAGAAGCATACATTCAGAAAGAGAATACTGAGAGGAAAAGGTTTTGTATACATCAGTTGTAAAATTTTCACAAAAAGATAAAACAAATGCAAATTCTTAGTGAGAGAACTTACTTTCAGATAAGAAAAACCAGGGAATATTCTTTCTGGACACCCTAGCATTTTACATACCATGTTCCAAAGATCCTAAGACACATGTTTTCATGTTTTAAAATCTCTGAAACAGAATATACCCAGCAATGATGATATGTCAGCTTAATTGGCAACTTTTTCTTAGCAGGACATAAAATAATAATGCATCTTAGAATCAGTAAAGTACAGTCTATGGGGATGAAGGGAATTCTGCAGAGAGCAGCAATACCAAAGGCACAATACTGCAATTCCCAGCATGATGTTGGCATATACAGTCTGAGTGACCTAGCACACAGTTGTATACAAAGAGGAGTTAGGCAAAGAGTGAAAGGTAGACTGTTCCATTAGTTTCTTCCCCTGTGTCATTATCCACTAGTCAATTTACTATTGTTTTATACCTTAAGATATAAATTTGATATGTAGTAGGGGGAATCTAACCATATTATACTTCAAAACTGTTTCGTTCTTCTTGACCCTTACTCTTCTATGTTAATCTTAAAAGCAGACTGTGAAATGCTGTAAAAAATATGAGTTGAGATTTTGATCAGAATTACATTGAACTTGATGGTTTCACTTTGGGAGAATTTCTATTCTTGTGTTTTCCCATCCAAGAGCACAGTATCTCTCTCCATTTATTTAGTTCTTCCATCTTTCAATAAATTTATTCAATTTTTACCATAGAAGTCTTGCACATCTTTTGTTGAATTTAGTCCCTGGTATTTATTTTGGGGGTTATTATAAATGGTGTTTAAATTATGTTCTGTAAGCTGATGGAATATTCAGCAATCGCAAATATGCATGGCAATACAATATGTTCAAGCTTGCTTTTCTGTATGTTTACACATATCACAATTTAAAAATTAACAAAAATATTTTCACGATACACAGAATACTATAATTTCAAAAGTCCAAATATAAAATTCTTAACCCATACACAACTTCATTTAAAATAATTAAAGCACAGATTTAAATTGTTCTGGAAATAACAAAGCATCCAAAATTCATACTCATGTATAATATATGATACATAAGAAATCTTGGGTTATCAAATATTATACCAATTTATTTCTTCTGTCTTGAAATAAATGAGTGGAATAGCACCAAAACATTTATTTTTGCTCACCATAGTGATTTTATTGTCAACTCTCAATTTCCCACATCAACTGAAAGAAATATTGGTGCATACAACAAAAAACCCCCACGATAATGCACCCAGGTAAGTTGACTATACATTAAAAAGTAGACATCCCCTATATTTCTATGTATCCAGAAAAGCTGGGTCATTATCTGCTCTCCTTTCCCTTGAGATGACTTCACTGATCACATGAGAAAGCTGGCAGAGAATTCAAATTTACTGGCAGTAGAAACAAATCCCAGTTTCCCTGAAATCCAAAATAGACTACACACAGACATTTATTTTTCCAAAGTTTCTCTAACCCAATTTTTAAATTCTCCTTACTCTCATTATTTTTACCTTTTTCTTAGAGAATCATTAACAAACCAAAAAATAAAATTGAGTTTGGGTGCTATATGCTAACTTCAAAATTTCTATCTCCTGGGCTCCAGATCTATAGACATCCAACTGCCTAGCTGGACATTCATTAATCTACTATTCTCTGACATCTCAAAAATGATGGACAGGTCCAAGAGGAGTAGGAGACCTTAGTTTCATCCGCTCCCAGGAATTTAGCTAGATAGCTTTCAAATCATTCTGAACACCCGCAAACTCAACTGGAGATCTAAGAAAATAGATACAAATCCACGAATAGAAAAGTGACCACTTTCTGCAAGGTAGGAAGTGCACAGAAGTGAATCCGTGGCAGTATATGGGAAGATAAACCTCAGGCCGTAGGGAGTCTCCCTAGCCCAGCTACTGGAAAGTGACCTAACAGCAGAGCACACAATCGGAACTTTTGTAAGTCTGCTCAGGTGAGGGACATCCCTGCCTGAAGGGTGATAAAATGGGGCAGAACACTAACAGCGTGATCTCAGGGTCCTCAGAGTCACAGGAAGACAGAGGGAGCTTCAGTACGGCAGAGATCCCAGGCATTAGAGCAGGAAAGCTGGCTGTAATCAGCAAGCCCAGGAGTGGGCTCTCAGCTTGGGGTTGCCATAAACCACAAACTCCAGCACCCTCAGGTAACCACTCACCAAGTAAAGACCCAGCAAGATGCAGAACCAGTGAGAACCCCCCTTCCTCCCTTAGGAGGAGCAGGACATCTGCACAACACAGGAGTCTGCAATGTTTGGAGACTCGAGCCTGAGATGGAAACACTGGGTCACAGGTTGGGTGAGCACAGAGTATGAAGGGAGACCAGGGAGATGGGAATGACTGACTACTTTCCCCTGAGGACACACTGAGCAGTGAGGCCTCCAGTTTTCACCTCTGAGGCTGGAGACTGGGAGACTGCCATTTTCATTTTCATCCTATAAAGCTGTGGAGAAAACCCTCAGGAAACAAAAGCCACATATAGCAATCCACTGCAGATTATTTAGCTTGGCCCCTGGCAACGGGGGAGCAATTCCAACTCAGGCAAAGACACTTGAGAATCAACACAACAGTCCCCTACCCCAGAAGATTATCAAGAACTACCAGCTAACACCAAATCTACCAATCATAGAGAACTGCAAAACTCCAGCCTAGGGGAAAATAGCATATAGAATTCATGGGGTATTTTTCCATGACTCTTTAATCTTTCAAGTTTAATTTTTTTCTTTTCTTTTTCAACCAATTTATTTTATCAACTTTTTAAAAAATCATTTTTAATTTTCATTTTTATAGTTGCATTCTACCCTTTCATGGTATTTAATTTTATTTTTGTATATACAGGTTTTTTTCTTTACAATTTTGGGATGCAATTTCTTCCAATAAACAGACCATATTACACCCATGTTCTCTTCACCTGTCTGATCATATTCTTTTTCTTTTTTGTTTTGTTAGTCTTTTTTAATTTTCATCTTTACAATTACATTCTATCCTTTCAATAATTTTTTTTTGGTATATATATGTTTTTCTTTCTTTACAATTTTGAGATTTTTTTTTTTGCTTCTAACAAACCACATAAAATACACTCAGGATATACTGTATTGCTCTATTCTATTCACCTGTCTATGTTCCTTTTTGTTCTCCTTTAATTTTCATTTTTGTAGTTACAGTCTATCCTTTCATTATATTTAAATTTATTTCTGGACATATGTAAGTTTTTCTTTCTTTATAATTTTGGGATCTAATTTTCTAACAAGCAAACAAAAATACACAGAAGAGCCAGTGTATTACTCTATTCTGTGCATCTGTTTATAGTCTCTTTCTTTTGTTTTTAATCTTTATTTATTTTTCCACCTTCAGGTCTCTATTTGTTTAGTTTATATTTCTCTGGGATCACAGTTGCCATTTTAGTATTTTCTTCTCGCATTCATCTAATCTGCTCTGGACAGAATGACAAGATGGGAATACTCACCTCCAAAAAGAGAACAAGAGGCAGTACTGACTGTCAGGGACCTAATCAGTATGAATATAAGTAAGATGTCAGAAACAGAATTCAGAAAAACTGATTATAAAGATACTGCCTGGGCTGAAAAAAGCATACTAGACACTAAAGAATCTCTTTCTGGATATTATAAAAAAAAAACAAAAAACTAAATACAACCAAGTTAAAATCAAAAAGGCTATTAATGAGATGCAATAAAAAATGGAGGCTCTCAGGGGCACCTGGGTGGCTCAGTGGATTAAGCCACTGCCTTCGGCTCAGGTCATGATCTCAGGGTCCTGGGATCAAGCCCCACATCGGGCTCTCTGCTCCGTAGGGAGCCTGCTTCCTCCTCTCTCTCTGCCTGCCTCTCTGCCTAGTTGTGATTTCTCTCTGTTAAATAAATAAAATATTAAAAAAAAAAATGGAGGCTCTAAATGCTGGAATAAATGAAGTAGAATAGAGAATTAGTGATATAAAAGACAAAATGATGATGAAAAAAGAAGCTGAGAAAAAAGAGATAACCACCAGATCTCCAGGGGAGAATGTGAAACATAAGTGATACCACAAAGCAAAACAATATTAGAATAATTGGGATCCCAGAAGAGGAGGAAAAGGGAGGAGAGAAGGTATCCTGTAACAAGTTATAGAAGAGAACTTCCCTAACCTTGGGAAAGAAACAGGCATTCAAGTCCAGGAAACACAGAGAATCCCCCTCAAAATCAATAAAAATAGGTCAACACCCCGACATATAATAGTGAAACTTGCACAATTCAGAGACAAAGAGAAAATCCTGAAAGCAGCTCAGGACAACAGGTCCATAACCAACAAGGGTAGAAATATTAGACTGGCTGCAAACCAATCCAAAGAGACCTGGCAGTCCAGAAAGGACTGGCATGATATATTCAGGGTGCTAAATTAGAAAAATACGCAGCCAAGAATACCTATTCAAGCTAGGATGTCAGTCAAAATAAAAGGACAAATTAAAAAGCTTCAACAACAAACATAAACTAAAAGAATTTGTGATCACTAAAACAGTCCTATAAGAAATACTAAAAGGGATCATTTAAGCAGAGAGAGCCCAAAAGTAACATAGACCAGAAAGGAACAGAGACAATATACAGAAACGGTGACTGTACAGGTGATACAATGGCATTAAATTCATATCTTTCAATAGTTACTCTGAATGTAAATGGGCTAACTACCACAATCAAAAGACAAAGTGTATCAGAATGGATAAATAAACAAGACCCATCAATATGCTGTCTGCAAGAGACTCATTTTAGACCCAAAGACACCTCCAGATTGAGAGTGATGGGGTGGAAAACAATTTACCATGCTAATGGACATCAAAAGAAAGCTGGCATAAAAATCCTTGTATCAGACAAATTAGATTTTAATCCAAATACTCTAATAAGAGATGAGGAAGGACACTATATCTTAATTAAAGGGTCTATTCAACAAGAAGATCTAACAATTGTAAATATTTATGTCCCTAACATGGGAGGAAACAATTATATAAACCAATTAAAAACAAATTAAAGAAACACATTGATAATAATAAAATAATATTAGGGGGCTTTAACACCCCACTCAATGCAATGAACAAATCATCTAAGCAGAAGATCAACAAGGAAGCAAGGGCTTTGAATGAAACACTGGACGAGATGGACTTCATAGATACATTCAGAACATTCCACCCTAAAACAATAGAATACACATTCTTCTTGAGTGCACATGGAACATTCTCCAGAATAGATCACATCTGGGGTCACAAATCAGGTCTCAACTGCTACCAAAATATTGGGATCATTCCCTGCATATTTTCAGAGCACAAATGCTCTGAAACTAGAACTTGATCACAGAGGAAAGTCAGAAAGAACTCAAATACATAGAGGCTAAAGAGCATCCTACTAAAGAATGAATGGGTCAACCAGGAAATTAAAGAAGCATTGAAAAAATGCACAAAAACAAATGAAAATGAAAACACAACTGTTCAAAATCATTGGGACAGAGGAAAGGCAGTCCTGAGAGGAAAGTATACAGTGATACAAGTCCTTCTCAAGAAACAAGAAAGGTCTCAAGTACACAACCTAACCCTATACCTAAAGGAGCTGGAGAAAGAACAGCAAAGAGCCTACACCCAGCAGGAGAAGAGAAATAATAAAGATCAGAGCAGAAATCAACGAAATAGAAAACAAAAAAACAGTAGAACAGATCAATGAAACTAGGAGCTGGTTCTTTGAAAGAATTAATAAGATTGATAGACCCCTGGCTAGACTTATCAAAAAAAGAGAGAGAGAGAGAGACAGAGACACAGAGAGAGAGAGAAAGGACCCAAATTAATAAAATCAGGAAGGAAGGAGGAGAGATCACAATCAACATCAAAGAAACACAAATAATTATAAGAATATATTATGAGCAACTATACACCACCAAATTTGACAATCTGGAAGAAATGGATGCATTTTTGTCTGCTTCTCTCTTCTCCTCTCTCATGCTCTCTCTCACACTCAAATAAATAAAAATCTTAAAAAAAAAAAAAAAGATGTGGTATGCAATGGACAACTACTCATCCATCCAAAAAAAAAAAAAAAAAAAAAAAGAAATCCTTTACAACCACATGGACAGAACTAGAGTGAAATAAGTCAATCAGAGAAAGAGAAGTGTCATAAGATCTCACTCATATGTGAAATTTAAGAAAAAAAACAGGATCATGGAGAAGAGAGGAAAAAATAAAACAAGATGAACTCAGAGAGGGAGAAAAACTGTAAGAGACTCTATATCATAGGAAACATACTGAGGGTTGCTAGAGGAAAGGAATAACTGGGTGATGGACAGTAAGGAGGGTACATGATGCAATGAGCATTGAGTGTTATATAAGACTGATAAATCATTGAACTCTACCTCTGAAACTAATAATACGTTATATGTTAATTAATGGAATTTAAATTTTTAAAAAGGACATATTTACTACTAAAGTCCACCCACCCCTAACCCAAAACTATGCCCTCTTTCCATTAGTCCCAATGTCAGTGAGTAGTAGCTCAAACTAGATACCCATCTTGAGTGAACCAAAAAAAAAAAAAAACCCATTGTGAACCTCAACAACCAATTAATCATCAAGACCTGTGGACTGGCTCTATCTCCTTAACCCCTCCCTTTCTACTCTCATTGCCACTTAGTTCAGGTACTCTCTTTCCTGTACTGTAGAAATTTCCCTAATTGACTTTTCTACCCTCATCCTCCACAGTATGACCACAATAATCTTCCAAAAATGGAAATGGGTACAGGTTCTTCTCCTGCTCAAAATTCTTTAATCCCTCACCAATGCTTACAGGATAATATCCAAAATTATTGCCATGAGACCCCAAAAACGTTTATAGCCTACTTCTCCAGTCAGCTTCATGGTCCACAGTCCCCTCTTCGAAGCCCTCCTCTCTAAATGCCTCCACACCTCAGCACATAGTGCTCCCTGAACCACAAATCCCTTCTTTATTTTCTCTTACCACCTGGAAATATTCTCCAATTCCTTATAAATGAACTGAAACATCACAATCTCACAAAAACCTTCTGCAAACCTCAAAAAGTCTTAAGCACTGCTCTAAGTTTCTTTCACATCAGGTGTTATAGCACATATAACTGCATTTTACTTTGCTACTAATGTTTTTCTCTTCCTAAATAATATTTAATTAGGAAATAACCAAACTTAAATCATAGTCTCAATACTTTTCAGACACAAAAATACTTGCTGAATAAGCACTATATATTTCTCTTAGCTTCTTATTAATCTGAAAATATGGTTATCACTGGTACTTTAAAATATCCCTTGGTGGGAATGATTACATCTAACAATGAGAAATTTCTACTAATAAAACAAAATACTACATATGAATATGGGTTATATACTGAAAATAAAAATATGAAATTGAAATCTTTTACACTAATTTTAGTTGGCTTATTCATTTAAGAAATACTGAAAACTTTCTGATTTAAACCAAACTGCGAAAACCATAAACCCAACAATTAAGATATTTTCAAATAGGGAGACATGTAGAATTTTATTGCTAGAAAATAGTTTTGAAATACTTGTTTCCCCTAAGTTTTAAAATCTCTACATTATCCTGAGCACACAACTCTTCGGGAATAATACACAAATTTACTAAACAATAAAATAAAATTCAAGATTATAAGACTTCAGACTATATTCATCCTCAAATGTTTAATTAAATCCCCCAAATAAATTACTATATTATGGTACATTTTATAATCATAAGATGAAATAACATACAGAGTCAACGGAAAGCCATCTGCAGTTAAATTATTAATTGTAGACTGCACAAATTATTTAAGAATACTATCAACAGTAAGCGTCTCACTCAAGAGTAATGTATGTCAATCAAAAAAGAAATTCAAAGCAGACACACATAATATTAAACCCAGACTCTCAATGCTATACTTATTTCCAACATAAGCATTCAATTATAGAAAGAAAATGATTAATATCAATATTTTTAAGTTATGTAATATGTATACATACTGTTAATGATACTAGATTGCAAAATATAAGATCCAACTCAACAAAGAATCAAATTTCTCTTTACCCTATTGTCTTAAAAAAACACCTTTTATAATTCCAAAAAGTTGTAAACTCCTTAAAAATACCTAGCATTACAATCTAAGCTAATATTAACATTACTCAGTGATTCTCATTCATTATGAATGTTTTTATGAATTTTTGAGAACTGTCTAGATTCAGAGGCCTGTATCCCAATAGATGCTTTTAACCTTCATCTTCCAATGCCACATCATAAATAAAGATTTCTAACTAAAGAAATCAGATTTAACTATAACATATATTATAAAAAAAATATTCTGTTGACATTTCCTTATGTACCCCCACCCTCCCTTCAAAACCACTAAAAAAAATTCAAGGAAATTTTCACTTTGAACTTGACTGAACTGATGAGAAATTCATCAAGCAAAGAAGGTTGGAAGAAAATAAAACAAAAAAAAACAGTTAATCTAAGACGGTCAAGGGGCGCCTGGGTGGCTCAGTGGGTTAAAGCCTCTGCCTTCAGCTCAGGTCATGATCCCAGGGTGCTGGGATCGAGCCCCACTTCAGGCCCTCTGCTCAGCAGGGAGCCTGCTTCCCCCTCTCTCTGCCTCTCTGCCTACTTGTGATCTCTCTCTCTCTGTCAAATAAATAAATAAAATCTTTTAAAAAAATAATCTAAGGAAAAAAAAAAATCTAAGACAGTCAAGTCAAAACCAAATCTATGTCTGCCATAAGCCTTGTGATAGAATGACTTATTTCAAATATTCCACAGGTGTTTTTTAAAACCTTCTACTAACATAACTATAACCCAGGCTATCTGGAAAATAAAAAAAAAAAAAAAAACTGTATGCTAGGTCCTCATTTTTTAATTTAAATGTCTACCCTAAAAAATAAGATGCCAATTTTTCATTTATTTTCTTAATATTATTTCTCTTTATCTCCCAAAACCATTTTGGTAAATAGTTTAGAGTGAAATTACTTTAACATAATATGGCAACAACTTTAAGACAAGATTAAGCAGTTATTTATGTATGTGTACATATTTTAACTCTAAAAGACAAACTTAATAAAACTTTACATAATTCAATTCTCAGTTGCACAGCTTTTAAATAAAATGGTTCTCACATACTCAAGATTTTAAATTAGCTTTAATATGTGATATTTCACTGCTTAAAAAAGTCTTTAAGAACTTTCCTTCAAATTTGTGTACCTTCCCCAATACTGAAATATATTTAAATGGCTTATTTTCTTTTTAAAATAATAACTGTTAACATATATTGAGGCTTCACTATATACCAGTACTGTTCTAAATATATTACAAATATAAACACATTTAGGGTCTGAGTATGTAAATTACTCCAGGAGACAAAGTAGACAAATTTTACCATAAGTTTACAACCTCTTGTGTGCCAAGGAATATGCTTGGGACTTAAAATTCAAAATTGAACCAGGTGGTGGGTAATAGGGAGGGCACGTACTGCATGGAGCACTGGGTGAGGTGCAAAAACAGTAAACACTGTTACGCTGAAAAAAAACAAATAAAAAAAAATTCAAAATTGAAACAAACCACTGCTTTCAGTCACTGCTTTCAGAGACTTCCTAACTATTTATACTTGCATAAACTAACAACTGTTCTAGTGATTAGAGACCGTCTAGTAATATGACCCAAGTGCTAGCAGAGCTCAAATCTATATGATTAATTCTTAAAAAGTGACTCTTCACAAAGGAGATAACATTTGGTTTCAAAAGGTGAGAAAGAGAAGGGGGTAAGTAAGGCTCTAAGAGTAGATTGGGACTGGACCCTAAGGTCCCAATGAAAAATTTCCAAGTTCTACTGAAGATAGGGTAAAACAGGAAAGAGACTGGAAACAATAAAATTAGTAAGCTACTGGATTAGCCAGAGGGATGAGGAAGAATGAAGTAGTACAATGGTAGGGAGAGAAGAATGAGGAGTCACTTCCAGTGTTTAGAAACTGAATTTCATGGTCAAAATGAGAGACAGGACTGACTCCGAAGTTTCCAGCTTACAAAATAAGCAAAAAGTGATAACATTAAATGGATATAGGAAAAAGCAACAAAAGTTGAAGGAAACTGGCATATGATTTTTAATTTGAAACAATCTAATACAGTCGACACTACCAGTCTTAATTTTAATATAAAAAATCAGTTACCTTCTGTTATGATACATAAAATATTAATGTAAATAAATTTATCTTTTTGGCTTTATTTATACTGTTTTCTTGGTAAGAATATATCTAATACTAAGCATGGAACACTAAGCATGGAATTTCTTCTTAGAAAGTATAATCTAAAATAAAAAGATCAACCTCCCTAAAACCCAAAAGGACTGATTTATTTACTGTACATTATTAATGGATGAGGAGTTAAGACTTTGATACAGCTGTAGCACTCACTTTGAAGTCAGTAGTGAAAGAAGTACCATAGCTGCCTTCTGTACCTAGTCTTAATGAAAATACAGTTTTCACATCTCTGAGAGTATCAAATGTCACTTCAGATATTTTTTGCTTTGCTCTGAGTAGTTTGTTTTATTAATATTCATATTAATATCAATTATTAAAATTAAGATTTTAAAATTAATAATTTGCTTTATTAATGACTAGTTTTATCTATTTCGAACAAAACATTCAACATGCCAAAGTGTAAAATTATATAAAATAACTAATAAAAAATAGTAATTGCTATTTCTAGTATAAAAATTCTTTTTTACTTCAGACTGCTATTAAGAAAATAATTTTAAAAGGATTTCTTTTTCTTAAATATTAAATCTAGCAGCATTCAGATAATGCATAAATTACACAGGAATCACCAAACTGTTCTTCCTCAATTTGATAATTTCCACACAAGGCAAATAAAATAATCATCTCTCTTAATAACTTAGTAAGTAAACACAAGGTTAAGACCATCCACTTCCTTAAAAGGATAACTTACATAATTCAGTAGAATATAGCAATAAAGTTAGGAAAATTTACATAGTAAAGATATTAAAGGTGGATCATTTTATAATTTATAATAATTAAGGCATTCTGGTAGATTTTATGAAGTATAGTTTTTAGAAATAAATCTATACTGTGACAGAATTATATAAGACCTCAATTGTTAAGGAATGTAATTATTTCACAACAAAATCTTTTTGCTGAAATCACAAATTAAAATACATTTGTTTGACCAACAGGTGGTGCTCAATCTCCACTTATAGAGAAAATAAACATTCCCAAAAGCATTTCTAGCAAAATAAAATCATTTTCAGACTATGTGGCAATTTTAAAAACTCAAGTACCAGGAGTAAACCCAATGCATAAATATTGTTTTAACTGTTTCTACTATGCAAAGGAAAATTATTTGGTTACTTTGCAAAAGAATTTTAAGACTGACACTGCCCATTCATTTATAGACAACTGCTAAACCAGTTTAAATGTTGCAGAAGCATTTCTTTTAAAAGTTAACATTGAATAATGTAAAAAATGTTAAACAACTCAGAAATACACTTTAAAAAATTACCCCAGTGTTCATTATAAATTAAGAAATAATTAACTGTAGGTCATTTTATACCAATTCATGCTTCAAAATTCTTACTAAATATTTAACATTCTACCCTTTGCTACAAGAAAGATAGCTTTAAAAACAAACAAAAGCTAAGAAATTCAGCTAAGCCAGGAATCAGTATGTTTTTGAAAATTCAGCTTTCTATATGACATTATATTTTTTGTTTGTAAAAAAAAGTTTAAGACATAATCATCTGGCTGAATTCTAATTGTACATGCCACTCTCACCTGAAGCAATGTTGTTACTTCTTACCGGAAGAATGCTAAAACAATTTCACTCTTGCACAACCAAAAATATCCAATTAGGGCTTCTACTATACAATTTTAATTTATCTATTAAACAACTAATTCTTTCTTCCTCTAATGGAAGAAACACAAAATACTACAGAAATTCTACAAAATATAGCATTCTATGATAGAAAATACCCCAATGCAGTAATTTTTTCTATTCAAGTTACAGTCTTCTTGCTACTTAATATGAAGATAAGAAGGCACACAGTATTTGACTTCTGAATGTTAAAAAAAAAAAAAGGATAGAGGACACTAAAAAAATTACTTTTTTTCCATAAAACCTCTACACAGAAAAAGGTACTGCTAATCTATCAGTCAAAGGGGGAGCTATAAAGCAGGATAGACAAGATTTAAACTAAAATCCAAACAAAACAATTTCAATAGGCTTTAGTTTTACTGGAAACATCTAAAGCCCTAAGTTTTGCTTTACAAAAATTGAATGCCACTGATTACACTAAGTCACTTAATGGTGCTATGAAGAAATCAGCTCAAACTCAGTATGAGAGATGGGAAACAATGTTGTAATGATAGAAAATATATAAATGAATTTTTTTAAACAGCAAAGTTCTTAATCAACAAAAAACACAATCCTTCCCTTGATAATACACTATTTTCTCATATAGAATTTTAAAGCATCAGATGTCTAACAATTCCTAATTCATTCTGTTTAATTTTTAGATTCATGCTGATTCATTCCCCATCATTAACTAGCCACGAATCAAAAACTTAATTTAGTTCTTACATGTTTTCAAAGCAACAAAAAATTTAGACTTAATATTTCAGCATTTAAAAAATATATATGTTTATTCTTGCAGTTAATAAAGTGAGTCTTTTCTTCCATATCCACATGAAAATTCTGGCTCACAGATCTAAATAAAATTAAAATTAACTGTCAGTTTTAGTAAGTGCCAATATTTCATTAAAACACAATATAGCAATTTTTCCTGCTACCTTACTACCAATAGAGATACCTAATTTTAATGGGTACACATCTGAAAAAGTAGGCCCAATTTTTTGTTGCTGTTCTAAACCAGTCTGACTTAAAATAGTGTCTAGAATTCTTTAATATTTTTAAGTCATTTAGTAAAGATTCTACTAAAAATCTTGTTTTTCTTTTAAACTGATGGCAAAGTTCTATCTTTATGATATACAAGATAAATTCCCAGTTTGCAACTAGCTTAAACGTCCTTTAAATAAATCCCTCTCTTCTACTTCCTTAGTAAACCTGAGGTTCCTACCTCCTAATAAGAGAGCAGTAAGTTATATTTTGTGCATACAGAACAGTTTGGTTTTTTTTTCATACCTACACAAGCATGTTTACATTACAGAAATAGGTACTAGAAAACAAAGATATTCTTAGTTTTTACAGATAGAAAAATGTTTCAGTTACAATGTAAAGTTACTGAGTATGGAAAGAAAAGCCAGCATGTAGGTAGGCTCATTTCTACACAATCGTTCCATTTTAGATAAAGACATATATTTCCTACAGAAACTCACTGGCTTTTACTTTCCAATAAATTGCTAAAATGAGTACTTTAAGATGCAAAAAAATATAAAAATTTAAATTAAAAAAAAAAAAAAGCAAGCCAGTCTGCCCCTGTTCACAATTGCCTGCTTGTCCAGTAAGACCTGGGTCCCTAGGTAAGTTATCCACTCTGCAGGAGCTGATGGAAGTAGTGCATGTGATACTCGGAAGGCTCCAGGAGGAACTAAATAGCGTGGAACACAATAACACGATAAAATGTCAGTCGAGAATCTGAAAAAAAGGGTAGATGCCATGGAAAAATCATTAGATATCTCTTCCCAGAACATCTGAAATGATGGGTAAATGAACCTAAATGTGCAAGTTTAGACCCTAAACTTAAAGGTTTTAGAAAATTAATTTCTTAGAGCTCAAAAGGAATGTATCCATTATCACAGGGAATTACAATTACAGCTTTGTCTCAAGCTAGAAATAGATGGTTACTTATCAGCTGGAAATTTTTTTTAAATGTTTTAAACTAATTGTTGGTTCTGCTAATGAATAGATTAAATAGTTTCATTTTTGTATCTCTGACTCAAAAAATTGTAGGGACATAACTAAAATAATTTCATATACTTAAATATTCAGCTATGTCAAATATCTAAAATAAAGAGCTCTTTAAATAGAGACACACAATCTCCTTCTCCTACTTGTCTGAAGCGGCCCAATTTAGAGACAAATAGATCGATGATTTTTTTTTTCACGAACAGTTTTTGGAATTGTACAATAAATGCTTCCAAAAAGAAAGATAATGGTTTTAATTAAATGTGCAGACCAAATTACCTACTGTATTACAGGGCAGTTGTTAAAAATTAATGACTATAAAAGATATGTTTCTTTTATATTATTTAATTATCTCCATATTAGATTTTTACTGTAAACTAAATATGTTTAACAGTGTTCTATATACAGAAGAGATGTATTCATTCTATGGAGTTCTGCTTAGTTTTATTTCCTATGGTAGCAATTTGGGAAAACCTGGAGGGCAGCTCCTAGCCCTAAAAATTATTCATTAGTATGAAATAATTTACTTTGCTTCTTTTACACACACAAAAAAAAGGCAACAAAGAGAAAGCAAAAAATAAAGACATGTATATCTGGCCATATTTTTATTACCTAGAATTTATATAATGAAAGCCTACATGTAATTGTTTTACATACATAAGGGTAGAGTTCCACTAGTTCCAAAATACTACTGACTCAAAATGATTTATAATTAAAGATCATAGTTAGGAAAAATAAATGAATATTAAAGAATATATATATGTTTAAATATGTTTATAGTTTAAAATAATAGCTAAATATGGTCTATAGTTAGGTTATAGAAAGTAAACCATATTAAAGTATATGTACACATGAAAAAGCAGAAGACCTACCAAAGATATTTTCTATGTTCATGGAGTAACCACTATAGCATTTCAATTGTAGCTTTTCACTGCATTTTTGTCTACTGAATTTAAGAAACAGTAGAAGTAAGATTCAGGGATCTCTGAATTCTGTTATTTACACCACTTGTTAATTCTGTAACCTTTGGCTTTGTTTTATTGCTCAGTTTTCTATTAACTAGTCTTAAAATGCAGGAGGCACATATTTATATAGATAAATTGATAAAAACCGAAAATGGGTTTTAAAGCTTTAAAAATGCATATTAATAAAGAGAATTTTAAAAACAAGTCATCTTTTCATGAATAACTACTGGCATCATTTGAATTGCAAAACAACTGTAAGCCAGTAATTTTCCTAAATTTCTTTCAGCACACAGTTACTACAGTTTACATGTAGTATTCTTACTTAAATCTTTCTTACACAGCACTTGAAGAGATTTAAACAGCAAAAATTTAAAACCTATGTTAACCACCCTCTGAATGTAATGGAAATTAATTGAGGCAAGTTTTGTGTTTCTGTTTTTAGTTGCAGTACCGTAGATCTAGTCTCAAAAAAAAAGACAAACACTGGAGAAATAACACTTATTCTTGCATTGATTCTAAGTGGCAAAACTTCATTATTCCTGGAAAGTTACAGTTATCAGCAAATGGAGTTATCAGAGTCAATTATATCAGTTATAACTTATCAGCATAAATGGAGTAGGTTAATAATTATTTACTAAGAGACATATTTCTCTATTTAGAGGAACAATCAAAAATTTGGAATCCAAAGAAGTTTGGCAATTTAATTCCTAAGATGATAATTTCTATGAATTTATAAATAAACTCTGCTAACAAAATCTAAATATTTCTCATTCTTAATGGGAGATGTAAGTATTGACATAATATAACAGGATAACTAATTTTAAGAATACCTCCTAGAAGGACAGGCAATCCAACCATTTCTCATGTCGTGATTGGAATATGACATTTCTGTGCGCCAACCCATCATAAGTCTTTCTGAAAAACATGCCACAAATTTGGACCAATCAATAAAGCAGTTGGTCAAGTCTAATTTAGCTGAAAATACAGATGTCATCAATGTAACTAAATTGACACATCCAAGGAAAAACAAAAGTTTACATTACAATAGAAACAAAGATAGTGTGATGATTATTCCTATATGAATATAAAGTCATCACTAGTCAAAAATACCTCCATGAATTATATCAACACATTGTAATTGAAGAGTAATTTCCCTCAAAAAAGTGAGTGGAGGGTTCATCTGTGATTTTTGGAATAATTACCTCAAATACCAAAAAGAAAATTCGAAATACAGATTGCTTCCTGACTCTATTCAGGTAAATCTTCTGAAGACTCTCCAAATACATCTTGAACCTGAAGAAATAAATAATCACTTCCAAATTAGCCCTTTTAAAAAAGTGAGTTAACTCATCATTGCCTAGGCCTAAGAGAAGCTTTGAAAAATTAAGATACTTACAAAATTTTACATACAAAAACCTAAAAATTTTCTTCTAACAGAATATAATTAATATAATAATTTTCCTCATCAAACCCCTAAATCTAATTGGACCATTTAGGAAACATATGCAGTATTTTAATTGCATGTGGTATTTACTATATTTAAATAATACTTTTTAAGGTTAGATGTTTATACTTCATGGGATATTTTAATATAAAATCTTTTTCAGACATTGGCATTTAGCCCTTATATAAATAATTTTTTCTATAATGTACCCTATGGAATTCATAGATAGATATATTTCACTTTTTAAGAAAAAACCTATCTAAAAGAAAAATTAGTGATAATTCACAGTTCAAAATAATTTTTTTATTTTATAAAAAAAGCCATAGAATCAGGGCATCTGGCTGGTTCAGTCAATAGAGCATGTGACTCTTGAAACTGGGGTTGTGAGTCTGAGGCCCAGGGTGGGCACAGATTACTTAAGAAGAAAAAAAGAAAAGCCACAGAATTTCTTTCAGTCAAAAATGTTACAACTAAATTAACATATAACTCAATGTAAAAGAAAAAGAGAAGGTGATTTGCATTCACTTTCTAAATAGAGTACTTAAATATAAAGCTCCAAATACTACCAACTGTTTAAAAAAACAATTGTACACGAAATTGTACAGCTTCACCATTGTATTCAAGTCCCTGGTTCTAATCCAGCTAGGTTTAGTAACAACACAAAATACCAAGGTCTTAATATAAAGATTCTTCCTAAGGTTCAGAAAGATCATGAGATTCTCTCATATAGAAAAATGCTTCAAAATATACTCCCTTTACTAATTGTGATCTCTAAGTCACCTGTGATAGAGCTCAAATAACAGCCATATAGTGAACCATAATGTATGGCTAAAAACAGAAAGCAAACGACCACCATTAGATGAGCCATCCAGACTACATTTCTAGTACCAGGCTCAATTCCATTTGACAAGATCACTTCTCCCAAGCACGTAGACACACACACGTCACACACCCCACAGTCAATACTACTCATCTCTTTTTTTTTTCTTCATATTTTCATCTTCCAATCTAAAAGTAAGTACAAACAAAATCAAGCAAATTGTTTTTTTACTGTGGAAAATAAATGAATTTAAAAGGGATGACTGCTCAACATAATATATACATATTTTGAAGATGGTTAATTTCTTGCTTCTACTAAAATCTTCTCCCATTTGAAATAAAGAATTTCAAAACAGAAGTATTGTTAACTATAGGAGCAGTTTTCAAAGATTGGTCCAGGGTTTCTCACCTAGGACCTGTTCAGGGTATCTGTAAAATCAAAAACTATTTTAATAATAACAGGTTAAATGCCTTTTCTACTCACTTTCTGAGTATACACTGGAGTTTTTCAGAATTATATGACCCTGTAATAACATAATCACTCTGATGACTAATGGAATGAATGCTTCTATATTCAAACTTTACTTTTTTAAGTACAAAAAATATCAAAAGATATAAAAACATAAACAAAACCTCTCTGGAGTACTGAATAATTTTTTAAAGGTATAGAGTGGACCAAAGAGTTTGAGAACTACGAACAGAAGATATTTGGTCCCTACTGTAAATGTTGCTTTTAATGGAAGGGAATATTATGTATCATGTTCTTTCCTATTTATCTTTCATAGCCCAAAGACATGTATCTCCATCCCTCTCAATTTTATTACAGTTTTAAACACAAAACAAATACAATCTATCATGGATGCTAAACATTTTCAATACAGTTGTTTTAAATAAATAAGCAGCTAAAATTGCCATGGAAGTTTGTATCTACTACCCTAAGCTTCTTTAATTAAATCTGCTTTTCTTCAGATGCTAGCATTTGAGAAAAACTATTTTTGTCTTCATTTGAATCACTAATTTTAGTAATCACATTTCAATAGTAATCTATTTTTATTACAATATAGTATTTAGTAGTTCAACCTGATAAAACCTAGGTGAGCTAACCAAAGAATATAATTATCACTTATAACTGTCTTCATGAGAAACCATTTTCTAGGTTCCAATAGAATTCATAAATATATCTGTGGAATACAGTCACTTTTTGGTGAAGATTTCCTCTACTTAACTGAAACTAAGCTAGCAAATACACACAAAGATATACATCTGCTATAATTTGGCTCCTTAGGATGCAAAGGATAAAAAATCAAGTCAAATGAACTCCAAAGACAGAAAATCTCTTACAATTATCAACACAAGAATGAAAAGACCTAGGAACCAAGAGAACTCTTATCCTCTCTCCCTCACTTGGTGTTTCGACCTCTCACACTGAATAATTTCTTTCCCGTTACTTTCTGTCTCCATCTCATACATACTCTATAAAAAATAATATCCCACCCCTCAGTGGAGGGAGACCTCTTTCTGATCTTTATCTATGATAAAATAAAAATAAAACTTTGCCATTGGGAACTGATTCTCTACTATATGTCTACAGTAAGGTTTTTCTATAAGGAACTAATTCATTTTCCCAATTTCTAATTCCCAAGAGAGGAATTTGATCAGTTCCTGAGAAGGGTAAACTTTCTAAGTTTTAATTTCCTCTCATCTGAATAATGGAGAGATAATAATACCTACCTGATAAAGCTGTCATAAACCAACAAGTCTTAAAAGATGAGCCTGATGGAAAAGAAGGGAAAGAGAATTTTGAGCAGAAGAATGAAGTGTGAACAGCATGTTCAGAAAACCACACATGGATTCAGCTAGGGCAGAGTGGGTTTGTAGGGGCATAGTAGGAGCAAGATTTGCTAAGCAGAAGTCAGGCCAAGAGGAATACTCCCAACCATTCTAAGGAATGTGGAGTCTCTTACCTTTTATGAGAGGGGGAAAAAAAAACTGAAGGGTTTTACTCAAGAACAAGAACACAGATAAAAAGTAAATTGAGAGAAACAGGTACATAAAATTATGAATTCAGTCCAGTCAAGCTGTGAGCATTGCTCAGTTTGAACTGAAAATAAACATTCAAACATAAAGACAATAAGACTAAGAATTATTCAGCATTCTTAGTTAACAGGAAGTAGCTGAAGTCAAAACTTAAGGAGTTGCTAAGTGGTCTTTTTCCAACTATTTCGATCCATCTCCAAAAAAAAAAAAAAATCCATGCGTTCATCTATTTAGTTCCAAAAATTAAAATCTGTTAAAACAATATTAACCTTTACTGTGTAATACATCTGATCACTTCTATTCCTATTAAAAAAATAAAAATAAAAACCAACTTCCAGTTTGGGTCTAATAACAAAACCTACTACCCTGCACCTTTACCAGTAGAGTAACACTGATCTAAGGTATTGCTGTACTCAAAGACTGATATCCAAGAGCCATTACATTTGAATTTTTAAATCTTATCCATAATTGTCCACATAAATGGAGAAATGAATTTCTGTATTTTTAAAAGATTTTTTACTTTAAAGGTAAATTTTTATGTATTTTCTTGAAAAATATATATTTATTATTAGACATAGGAAAAGTATACTTCCCAATGCCTCAAATAGTCTTGAAGACTTAATTTGATAATGCTTTGAAATGAATAAGAAAGAAACACTGGTGGTTATACATTTGATATAAATTACTAAAGGATATAAGTCTCCAAGAGGAATTTTTACTACTTTTCTGTCTAAAACATTAGACCTAATTAGCTATGATAGAAACAGCACAGAGCAGTGGTTAAGAACATGAATTTTAATGACATATTGCCCAGATTCTAAGCTTGGCCCTGAAATTGACTAGCTTTCATCTCTCTGTGCTTCAAGTTTCCTCACCTGAGAAATTAATATAATAGCAATACCTACCTCATAGAAATGATCTAAGAATTAAACTAGTTAAAATATGTAAAGTGTATCACAGAGTGTTGGATTCAAATGTTAAATATTATTATCATTAACCTTGGAATAAGTTGTCCAGCCAGACTCATGCTTCTTTTAAGTAAAAGGGACTTTCACTGTGGTTTTGCCAACTATTTTATCATTCTCAGTATGGAGAATAAAGTTGCCATTTTTCCATCATCATGTCCACAGAGCACTGAGTCATAGTATTTTTGGCTGTGTGCAACTTGAAGGTCTTACATAAATAAAAGAAAACTTGAACCTTCATACTCTTTCTCTTCTCTAATTATCACTAGTTAGTATATAAAAAAATCCATAACATTGACACAAGTAATTGCTCCATGCCATTAAATGTATTAATTCACTGTCATCATTATGACTTCCTCAATCACTGTCATTTGTTGGTTCTTATACTATCTCTTTTCTGTGGTACACATTGTTTTTTAGGTATCCATCATGAAACCTAAAAATAATAGTCTAGGACCATCAACTTGAGGTCAAGTCCTCTTATACCTCTCAATTGTCCCTGAATGTATCACTATATATAGAACAGCAATGTTATTGATATTTATAGTGATGACCCTGAACCAGAAAAGTCTATCTTAATATATTCTCTTTAACAAAATATTTTAGAAAGATTGAAAAAAGATTAAATTTAAATAAATAAACTTTAGTAATTCAGTCTAGGGTGTAAACCCTTCTGTAGATGTTCTACCAAATTATTTGTTGTTACAGGATAATGTTTAAAATATATTAATTAGTGAAGTCATATATAGAATATAACTTTTTTTTAAATCTATTTACATAGATTTTACATACATAAAATCTATTTATATAGAAAAATATGGACAATATTCATTCAGGTATAAACAGTGATTGATTTGTCTTGGGGTGATAGGTTATGGGAAATTATTTCTGCCATTTTTGCTTTGTGTTTTCCAAGCTTTCTTTAGTGACAATGTATCAATTTTATAATTTAAAAAGCAAAATAAAAAAATAAGAATTCTCTACCTCTCCTCACCTGTTTATATTTAAAATAACAAATGGGGCACCTGGATGGCTCAGTGGTTTAAGCCCCTGCCTTTGGCTCAGGTCATGATCTCAGGGTCCTGGGATAGAGCCCCACATCGGGCTCTCTGCTCAGCGGGGTGCCTGCTTCCCCCACTCACCCCCCGCCCCGCCTGCCTCTCTGCCTACTTGTGATCGCTCTCTCTCTGCCAAATAAATAAAATCTTTAAAATAACAAATACTCTATATCTAATACTTTAAGTGAAAACTATTCTATTTAGCCAGTCTCACACCTAAAAATCACTAGAGTTTTTCTAAAATTCAAAATTTCTATCAAATGTAATGTATCATTTTATAAATTAAATATTTAAGGTGTCTTTTAAGGCAGGTGAATTTCTGTGCATGATGGTTTACTTTCAAATAATTCTGTTTAAGAATAATTTCAGGTGTTCCTGAGCATCACCAGGATTTTCTGGAATAGCATTTTCTATAGGAGATCACAGTTTCAGAATTTCAAGGTCTCACAGAACAGGTAAAATTTCTGAGTGGACTACTTTTTTCCATAGCAGCAAAAAGACAGGAAGGTTAAGAAAAAGCACTTTCCACACTATTCATTTACTCTGACAAGTAAAATACGAACTAAACATTCCTTTTCTCCTCAAGTAGCTCCCTATTACAAAATTTAAAAACTGTTTTACTCTAAGAAATACTTTTCTAAAATAGCCTCTGTCCCAAATTTACCTACCCTGTTTTCATTTAATAATCCTGTTAGGTTATCTCTATCCCAAAATGTTTAATTATGTCAGAAACTGCCCATTTAAACTCTGCAGCTTTAATAAACAACCTAATGTATATAATTTGAATTATATAATTTGAAATTCTAGTAAGCTGCTTATATTAAAAAAAAATTCCATTAGAACTTTGAGATATTTTTTAAACTGTTTCCAAAAACCACTTTAGAGATATATCTACTGAAGAATCAGTAAATTATGTATATTAGAATACTTACTTAATTTTATTGCAGGGCCTTCTGCCACTGCTGTATTAAACAACCATTATATCATTATTTAACATCAAAGTGTAGATCAAAGGTGTGGAATTTAAGGGGTTTTGTTTTAAACAAAAAACAAGTATGTGACTTGCAAACATCCCCTACTTAGATGTTCTATACAGCCCAAGACTGAAAATCACAGATAACTTTCTTTTACTATCTGCTATTGTCAGATAAAGACTTAAGCTCCTTTCCTCTCCTAGCCAAACTGTCAGCAAACCTCTTCAGGTAATTCTAGCTATCACCACTTTAGCTTCAAACAGGGAACAAATCAAGACCAGGTCAACACAAATTAAATTTGGAACTAAAGGAGAAGGGGAAATAAGGGAAAGATAAGCACCACTGAAATCATCACATTCTACTTTCAGTTCTTCACTGCAGAAAAGTTACTTACCTACCCTTCACTCACATACTTTTTTACTCACTAATTCTTTACATGCTCCTGGAAATGTTCCAAGAAGTCTCTCCGGTTGTTCTTCCAACACAGAAAATGATTTTTGGTTTCTGGATCCCCAAATACCCACCACTGGTATCTTATTCCATAAGAATCTTTTTATTCCTTCTCCAAATTTCTATTATTTCTATAATTTCTATTATGTGTATATACTGTTAGAAAATACTCCCCCCAAAAAAGACAGAAGATTTGTTCTGATGACAGAAAGAGAGAAGCACATGCTAATACTATTTTGTTTCTTAAATAAAAGAAAGAAACCTTAGTTAGAAAAAGAACAAGTGATAAGAGGCTAGTAACAAACCTATGAAAGAGAAGACAAATGAAAGTCCACTGCCAGGAAACAGTGAGCTCTAGGTATTTTTAATGGAAGAGTTCCAGTCAGATTCTTTAGCTTCTACTCCTGTGCTCCCAGCTAGCTCATTACTAAAGTTTCTGTCTGGCCTTTGCAGCCACCATGAGAAGACAGAAGTGTGTCCTCTGGATCTCCTATCCTAATGCTCTGAAGATATTTTTCTATAGAAACATTCTTACTAAAAGTAGTTATACCTCTTAATACCAGCATTATTGTAGTTTATATGAAAGGGTATTTACTGTAGATGAGTTTAGAAACACATTATATAAAAAACTCCTAGAAACAAAGTGTTCCTAGTTCTACTCAACTCCTTAAAAAAGCACATCTTTAAAATTCAACTCTTAAAACATTGCTCATTTGTAGATCATGAACCACCTACGCTTCTGATACAACCATAACTAGTATGGCAACCTTTCCATGTAGAAAAGCATTTCCTTTATTCCTATTAAAAAAAAAAAAAAAAGAATCTCTGGTTTCTAAACTTAAATATCCTGAGTAGCAGATTGCCTGATTGTAGCAGTCCAAGCCATTGCTGGAAGGCGACCCAACAGTGGGATGAGAGTAATTTCACACGTATCTTCTATTTAAGCAGTCACACATGTTATGACACTGCCCAAATGCCAAAGTGTGAGCAAAAAAACTAACTTTTATAAACTAAGTTTCAGTTGAAGAGCCCTATAAAACTAAAGGGAAAAAAGGCTGCAATTCTAATCCTGAATTTGTTACTTCAAAAGTACAAATATGGTAAAATTGTTTCTATCAAAAAAAAATGTTTCTATCCTTAAAAATACAATTATGTAAATTTTTCACTACCCTGAGCAAACACAAATACATGTTATTCTATATAATATATTCACAAAGATACGTCTTTTCAGGACTCTCTTATTAAAATGCTCTAATACTGGGGCGCCTAGGTGACTCAGTGGGTTAAAGCCTCTGCCTTCTGCTCAGGTCATGATCCCAGCGCCCTGGGATCGAGTCCCACAACGGGCTCTCTGCTCGGCGGGGAGCCTGCTTCCTCCTCTCTCTCTGTCTGCCTCTCTGCCTACTTGTGATCTCTGTCTGTCAAATAAATAAATAAATAAAATCTTTAAAAAGAAATGCTCTAATACTAACAATTTCTAAGTTAGTACATAGTCACTGTAGTAGCTAACATATTCTTCTTTCATTGCACCATAATAAGCTAGTGGAGTCCTTGACTTTTATTTTTAGGTCAGACCAAAGTTACTCATATGAAACACAATTTGAATTTAAATGTAATCAATTAACAAACTCCAACTGATCATCTGTCATATTTTTAAATGGAAGTGAACATTCACATAAAACCAAATGTCAGTTACTGAAGATCCCACTATCCAATGCTCACACTGCTTTCATTTGTCCCTCCAACTTACACTTTCAGTTCTTCTTCACTTCTTACTTCACTGAAAAGACAGGAGAAATTTGTTTTTAAATGTTGCATAAATCAGGGCACCTGGGTGGCTCAGTGGGTTAAGCCTCTGCCTTCGGCTCAGGTCATGATCTCAGGGTCCTAGGATCGAGCCCCACGTTGGGTTCTCCACTCAGTGGGGAGCCTGCTTCCCCCCTCTCTCTGCCTGCCCCTCTGCCTACTTGTGATCTCAGTCAAATAAATAAAATAAAATAAATCTTTGAATGTTGCATATATCAGACAATTACAAGTTGTTAGAAAGAAGAATTCACCTCTTCCAACTTTCTTCCAGATGAATAATCCTAACAACACTCATGTATATATAAGCTGTTCTATTCAGTTAAGTACCTGGGATCCCAACTCCTCTGGAATAAGTCCTACCAACCACCTACATTTACTTCCAAACTTGGGTATCTGGATGGACTGCATAAACATGCTTTGAGAGCAGGTATTTCAATCTAGAAACAATGGGGCATTTATCTTCAAAAAGCAGAGGCTTACAGCCATTTAATTCTAACTTTAACTTCTGCCACATGGAAGTCCATCACTGTGTTAGTGAGGCAGGAATTAAAGCAGACAGACCTAGTTCTGTCGTTTATTTACAGCAAGCTAACAACTGCAAAATAAGCCCTTTGTAGCTATACTAAATTATTCTGCTCATTTACACTTCAGAAAGAGCTGGATAGTAGCAAAAGAAGGATGAAACAAAGACTAGTATTGAGTTTGCTGATTATCTTCAATTATTTATATTTATATGTTACTATATTTCCATTATTTCTCTACCTACTACACTAAGAGCTATCATTTCACTCATCAGCCTCAGTGACAACGAACACAACATATTCTGTAAAATATTTAGGTAAATATCACCATTTACAGCTCTATACATTGTAGTTATTTAATGCCTCAGTCCCAAACCATACTTAAAAATATTTTTTTAACATCCAAGTTATAGTATTTTTATTTTACTTTATAATAAAAAGTTTACAAAGATTAGGTGAAGAACTTGATGAAAAAAAGGATCTAAAAATAAAAAATAAAATTCCTAGTACTATGAATACTAACTATAAAGAAAAATACACACTTTCAGAATCAAAATAGAGGATGATGGGAAATATTATATTTGGTGGCAAAATGTCAAAAAATTAGTAAATCTGGGTAAAGTGCATATGAGTTATTTCTACTATTCTGGCAACACTTCTACTTTGAAGTTATTTCAAAATGAAAAAATTTAAACACCTAAAATGAAAGCAAAAAAGACCATATTTTAAACATTTTCTTTAAAACTACCAATATTTAATAACTAATTGAACAGGCTTCAATGCTACCATTTTTCCACATTCTTCTGAAAAAAGTTTCCTAAACTGTAGTAAAGAAAAAAAAATCTATGACTTCCAAAACTCTCTTAAAGATAATCAGGGACTTTGCATTGTCTGCCAGTCTTGAAGTTGTATAATCAAAAAGTTTTAAAATCATGTTTGGTAAGACTAAATTTATAAGAGAATAATAATTCAGTATGGAACAACAAACTCCTAAGATTTTCCCATAAGTGAATTCACAAAATTAGCACAAAAAGGGAAATAATTTATAATTTACCATTCTATTACAATGACTGGCACACATTGGGTTCCAAATAACAACTTGGTATTATTTATTTTAATCCCAAATTTTGTTTTTAGTTGAGTATTTCTTCTTTCCCATTACAAATTTAATTCAGATTAATATAGTGTTAGAAAGCTAAATGGTCGGGGCACCTGGGTGGCTCAGTGGATTAAGCCGCTGCCTTCAGCTAAGGTCATGATCTCAGGGTCCTTGGGATCGAGCCCCACATCGGGCTCTCTGCTCCGCAGGGAGCCTGCTTCCTCCTCTCTCTCTGCCTGCCTCTCTGCCTACTTATGATCTCTCTCTCTGTCAAATAAATAAATAAAATCGTAAAAAAAAAAAAAAACTGTTAAAAAAAAAAAAGAAAGCTAAATGGTCTATACTACCTAGAAATTAGGCCAAAAAAAAAAAAAAAAAAACCATTACATTCAGTTTCTGAAATTTCTACTTTTAAGATGAAATACATTTACTTCATTTACTTCATTTCATTATTTTAAAATAAGGCAAGAAATTCTCTGGAGTCCTAAAAAATAATAGCATCATATTTGTATAACATCTATACCTTATAAAATCCTCAAAAATCTATAACCTTATCTTAGTCTATAATCTTATTTTAGTCTATGATCTTGCATGCTAGTTAAGAGAGATATCATAATACCAATTGAATAGGTAAATTGTAGAACCCACTGTAATATTTAATTTAAGACCATCTATTGTCTTATTTTCTTACCTTAAAAACTTCTACCATTTTTATTTTTACGAACAAAAAGACAAATGCCATACATTATTACGTTCACTATGAGATCTCTAAAAATGAAGAATGATAGATGAATTATTTTTTTTTAAACTGATCAATTAGCAAGGTGGCAATAATGCAGCTCATTAGAAAGTGAAAATAAAGCTTAGGAAAACAGCGTTATCAGTTAGGTCACATTATTATTGAAGCAAAAAAGATAAACACATTGCAAAAAATTCTTTCTTTATGATCTATCTAGAACTTATGAGATCTAAAGAGGAAAAGAAGAAAATTTTCTTGAGTAACCTATTTTCAGATTTACCTGTTTTGAATTTGTAGTTAAAACCAGAAATACCTTAGTAAGATCATGAAGAGTCTTTCATTTATAATTTATTATTTTGTGCCTCTGAGTGATGAGGTAAAAATACTTATGTATAATTTTAGTAATGCTGCAGTTAATAAACTGTGTTGAATACACTATATTTCAAAATATTTTCTTATATATAAAAAATGAAATAATATACTAAAAATCACCCCAAACTTGCATAATTTTAATCAAATCTGATAACAGCTTTCCTTCAGTATTTTTCTTCCAATACAATACAACCTAAGAGACTTTTTATTTTCTTCCAAAACATGAATGTTCTCAAGAAAAAGAAAATCCCTTTAAGCAACCAAGCATCAAGCATATGCTTATTTAATTCAGCATCACTATCTCATAAAAACTCAAAGAATCTTCAAATATAATTGAAATTATGCTTATTAATCTTTATCATTTGATAGTTCAGTTAGAATATAAATCTAATATCTTCTAAATATTTAAAAGATATATAGAATATTTAAGAACAAATTAACATGTTCTCAACCTACAGAACACTTTAGAATTGATAAATAGGAGACATTTGTCTTTGATATATAGAGTAAATCCAATAAGTAAATAGCCCTCATTTTTAAATGTCCCAAAATGAGCACAAAATATAACTGAAGTCTGACAACAATGCTGCCCTACAAACACACATACTTTGTTGATGAGGCCATCTTGTAACATCTATTTAACATGGGTCATCAGTAATAAAACTTCTTTGAATCAAGTTCCACACATATCTATCTCAAATGGGATGTATCATGATTCATGAAAAATGACATAATACTAAGCCAATGAGACTACCCATAAGAAAGATTAAGACTTTCATCTTGTTTACCTGACCCTCTAAAAACTTTAAAGGAGATAAAGAGGTGATCCACTGTTATTAAAATACAAGACAAATATATTTTTAAAAGATTACCAACAACCAAAGAATTGTATTGGAAATATAACCCATGTTTACATGACAATACCAATTTTAAGTTTTAATTTTTCATGAAATAACTATAATAACAAATTACTTCTGTCACAGATTACAAATTAAACCTAAAAGACACTTAATAGATGATTGGTAAAATCCTATCTTTCACAACACAAGCACTAGTCATCATTGCATAGATGGCATTTCTATGGCAGGCAATCAAATGTTTATAAATATATATTAGCTGTCTTTAAATATGAACTGTTTTTAACATTAAAATACCAAAACAAAAAAGTGAGAAACATCTTCAAACTCAGAACACTGATTTCTTGTATTTGATGATCCCTACTCATTATTAAACAAACAGATTCCATATGATTTAGCCACGCTAATCAAGTCTATTAATTTTTAAACAGTACTATCATGTTCTAAAAACAAATAAACAAAGGATGAATTAAATAACAGCATACCAGAAGAGACCATAAAATAAATAATATATATTGGAAATTATACTATTGACATTTTAGAGATCAGTAATCACTAAATTATACCAAATTATTAAACTATTAGCAATCTTGTAACTTATTGTAAACTCAACTAATTACACAAAATACCAATTCTGACATTGACCCAATGTAATTTGGTCCATTTTAGGTTTCTAAAAATTACTTGTTTGTGTATTTATCCATCACATTTAAAATTCTTTATAATAATAATTACAAATCATGAAAAATAATCTCAATTTCTAGTTCTGACTTACGTTTCTATCAAATCCTAACAGGTATTAAGTGGAACAGGTGTCTTGCTAATTGTTAATTTTCTGATTGTAATTTCCATGATAAGTTTTTAAAAACATGTAAAGTTGACATATTAGTTTCAAAAATTAATCGTGTATATATTCATTTATTTTTTACAGTCACACTACCAAACTTTTGGTCGTAACTTTTTTAAAAATCAGATACAAAGAGCACTTTCAATGATAACAATGATTTTCCTGCAATTTGCTGAAGAAAATACTCTCAAGTATTTTTGGTATAAAAATTAAGATTTATTACACTGAACATTAACCACCTTAATGAAGTACATAAGAAAACATGTCTATACATCTTAATATGCCCAAATTCACAAAAAATTATACCAATATGCACATAACACTTAGTCATATTAAAAATATTACCGTAAAGCAGTATGATTAAATTTCTATCCCAAGACCTATAGAGAATTTCTGTGATCAAATCGAATAGTATAATAGAGCATCAAAATATCTGTACCTTACAAATCCAGGGATTTAAGTGCAAAAGCATTCTACCTATGCATCCTATCAGTCTATGTATCAGCAAATAAACAATCACATAAAACTAAACTGTTTTTATTGGAAGTGTATTTGCCAAAATAAAATCCTTAATAGATCATTAAATAACAATAAAATTAAATACAGAGTTCTAACCTAAAATGACCTTAATGAAACAATTCACAAAACATTTCAATACCTATACATATGATAAAATAACATACTAATAGACAGTTATAGAGAGTGTCAATGTTCTTCCTAACAAGTGAACGCTGGGTTCTCTAATATAGAGGAAAAGACCCTCACACACAACAAAAAGACATCCTGTATTCTTAGTAATTTTCAACTAATTTATTTTAAAATAAGAGTAGTGAGTTATAGCCACAAATCACACTCAAAAAGAGAACAATACCACATCCAGTAACTTAATGTCTTAGCAGGTTCTCACACTTCCTACGTCTTAAATGAAACAGTAAGTTGTACAAATATCAAACAAAAGTACTTACTAATCTTCTATTATATACCTTACATGGTGTTCTGCTATTATCTTTGCAATCATTTTTATTTTTAAATAAATGCCAAATGATCCAATGTTGCTTAAAAAAAAGTATATAGAAAAAAGTGTTCCTCAATAACCAACAGGCAAAGAGGCCCTGAAATTTCTGAGGCAAGAAGTGATAACTGGTTTTAAAGACTGAGAGCATTTAATATCTTTTACTGTTTGTATATGATATTTTCAGATAAAAGGTATTATTTTGTTCTTCCTCATCAAAGCTGTGTTTAACTCAGCTTTTCTGGGTACTGTATACAACCATAAACAGAAAACAATAGCCCAATATTACAGGCTTGTGAGACTTAGAATTGCGGTACATGTAAATAGCACACAAGATTCAATACAATTTCTCTCAGACTGAAATGTTTTACATTCCCACCCACAGCATTAAAATCATAAGCCAAACAAGTAATGGTTATGAAAACAACTGCCTAACATCCATTATACTTAGGATAGGACAGCTACAATTAATTATTAAAAGGTTTTTAACATTACTGTTTTAAAAATCACAGAAGAAATTAAATATCCATCTAAAAAATAAGTTATAGCACAACCCCAAAACAAGGCCAAACCCAATCATGACTGACTATGTTTGATTTGACACAGTTGGAACATTCTGCTTTGTCTACTCCCCCTAACAGACACAAGGTGGGAACAAACAGTGTTGCCTTCCAATGGTTTTATTCTACACAGACAGACAGCAAAGGAAGTATTTTAAATAAGCCACTCTACTTAAATTTTTCTTCTACATAATTGTGTTAAATTACATAACCATAACCAGTCTTGTTCTTGAAACTGATCATTCTAAGTGCAGAATGGGCAGAGATAATAACATTGGGGGAAAAATCATCATTCCCATTAAAACATTTTAAAATACATCAATATGTACTTTCTATGAAATTTTCCAAGATAGGAAAATTATCAGTGTTGCATTACTCCTACAGTAAAACAAAATCAAGTATCATGTTTCTTGGATTAAAGCATTCCCAGTTTGATGAGAATAAACAACTACCATTATGGGAACGTTGTATGTAATAAATTTTAACTGTGTACTACAATGCAAAAAGTATTAACAATGAGACAGCTTGAATTATTTAATTTTTTTCTACAGAATTTATAAGAAATTCAAAATAATATGAACATTTCAATGTTTTAATAGCAGCATTACATTTTATTTCTTATATGCAAAATAATTTTGAAAATACTTATGAACACCCTTAGGAATATATTTTAGATAGACAAAAATCAACAATCAAAAATTATTTTAGTTAGAATTATCTCTCAGAAAAACAATATAATTTAAAGTTTTTTATAACTTCTACTTTTTAAATTAGTTATTCGTAAATGTCTAACTATTACCACACAAAGTAGAATAATTACCTCTAGAATCTACGTTAGACACTACCAAAAAGTGAATAGCAATATTTTTCCTCAAGTAAGTGTATCTGAAATGTGGGCAGTAAAAATAAGTTTATCAAACATGGCCCAAAATTGTTTTCTAAGATCCAAAAGTGATCTACTGGCCTTGAGCATTATTTATACATCATTTAAAACACTCAACTTTGATATTATAATCTTTTAAAAAATCCATTCTCTTAGCTGAAAAAGAATTTTCTGAGATGATAATGAGATCTTTCTTCATTTAGCACTGTATATTTATCTCCTACTACTTTCAACTTATTTCATCATTTTTAATCCTCAGTGTTCTTCTGTTCCTTTACCTTGAACATTATTCCTTTCCTTACCTTCTCTTTTACGCCCTTCTTTGTTTTTGTCTTTTCATATTTCATTCTTTCTTTAAGCCAGCAGCATATGAAGCCAAAGTGACCTATGTCATACTAGGTCTGTGATAGCTATAAAAAACAAATTCTTACTATTTTTAAGGGAAGAAAAACAAGCCAGTTATCATCTGGGAGAGGATGAGGGGTTTTTAACCCACCAGACAAGCCTGTCCAATAAAACTCCGACTCGAATCAAGTGATTATAACTTCTCATGCACACACATTGAGCTCTTGGAAAGCATCCAAAATTTTTTTTTTGGCTTCCTCTCTCTT